>NW_010408706.1:17166-18756 GCF_000710305.1 Buceros rhinoceros silvestris | reverse complement strand
AGGAATGGCTCTTTCATCCAGCTGCGCTTTTCTGTTGAGACACCGAGCCTGAACGCGGAGTGCCGGGATTGCCCCATTTTATTAGTGCTCTGACCACCCGTATAGTGGTACAGCTGCACGGACAAATCCCTGCAGTATCTGCGTCTCATTGATGTGCTGTTGAGAGGCACCTCAGCAGTTCTAGCTCCTGGTTTGTGACTCTAGAGTCCTTTGCCCACTGTATTGATGAAGGACCTAAGAAGTGTCCTGCTTAGCCCTCGATATCAGTTTGAACACAAGGTGTGGTCCCAGTGCAACCAGCCAAAATAATCTGTCGTATAAGATGTGCCTCAGGAACCTACAGATCTAATTCTGTCATTACAACTAAATAAAGGGGTTAAGTAGCTTGGCTGGAAGTAACAATACTATTGACAAAAGTATTTGATTTTTAATTCATTCTTAACACAGATGTTTCATCTCTGAACTCCCTCACATGCAAGGCAGTTTTGTGGATAAATTGCTGGATTTAATGCCCAGACTTGTGACATCCAAACCATCGGAAGTGGTTAAGATTCTTCAGACAACACTGCGACAAAGTACCTTCCTCCACCTTCCTCTTCCAGAGCAGGTCAGTTTAACTCAGAGAATTAAAACACAGTATGGAGGTGCGGGTAGAAGTTTTGTCCAGAGAGGTGGGAGAAGCCCCATCCTTGGAACCACTCCAGGTCAGGTTGGACGTTGGGGCTCTGAGCAAGCTGCTCTAGTTGCAGATGTCCCTGCTCCCTGCAGGGGGGTTGGAGTAGGTGACCTTGAAAGGTCCTTCCCAACCCAATTCTGTGATCCTTGTGGAGTGTTTCAGCATTTGACAATTTCCTCATTACCATGAAACTTTTAGGATCCAGATTTTTGGTCAGTCCCAAGTGTTGTTTCTTCAAAGACTTTTTTTCTTCCTACCCAGCATCTACCTTTGTACTCAGGTCTATTGCTAAAAATACAGAAGGCTTAGTAATTCCTGGCAGTATCTAAAAGAGTCCAAATTCATCCACAACTTCTACATTAGGAACTGTAATAATTGACTTTTTTTCCTTTCCTCCCTTCCACCTTATTTTTGCCCCGATAGCTCCACAGAGCTACTGCAAATATCATTGAGCCTACTGGTGAATCTGATAATCCTCTGAGGTTCACATCGGGCTTGGTAGTGGCGCTGGATGTGGACGCAACTCTGGAACATGTGCAGGATCCCCAAGGAACCGTGAAAGTTCAGGTGAGCAGTCGCTTGACATGAGCACAAACAAGATTGTCTTAGTGGGAGTTTGCTGAAGGATGTCAGTACTTGTGGGTTGTAAATAATTGTCCGTATAACTGGTAACAGTGCTGGATTGGTGTGGTGTAACCACACCATCAGGAGTTGGCTTCTGTATAACACGCTGAGTTGACGTGCAGATGGTTCCTGCACTTTGATGCTGTTCTCTGCTCCACACACGCTACCTTCTGCTTTCACTGGGCTCCTTACAGCCGTGGGCATAAATAAATGCCGCTGAACGTCCAGCTTGTGTACTGGGAGGAGGAGCAAAAGAAACTGTTCAGAACAGAACAGAAAGAGGCAGGCCC
>NW_010408706.1:0-16989 GCF_000710305.1 Buceros rhinoceros silvestris | reverse complement strand
GTTCCAAACACAGCTGAGGAGGTCGATGTGGAACGATGCCGAGTACAAAGGCAAATTCAGAGTGTAACAAATTAAACCCTCCGTTTAAAACACAGAGGCAGAAGCTGATGCCACTGAACATATTGTGCAGGTCCCCACTCCAGCTGTCATTCGGTTGTTTCCTTCCTTTTTTTTCTATCCCTGTAGGTATTGTATCCGGACGGACAAGCACAAATAATCCATCCTAAACCAGCTGACTTCCGAAACCCCGGTCCTGGCAGACACAGGCTGATAACGCAGGTGTACCTCTCGCACACAGCCTGGACAGGTAACGGTAACGATACCGGTTCATGTGGTTGCTGCACTTGTCTGAGACGGGAGCGTGTGTGTGTTGCATGATCCCCGTCTCTTGCACGTGCCCCCAGTCTTGGGGGCCTTCGAGGATCCTGGCTCCAGCTGTCGCCCATGCTACCCTCAGCATCGCTCAGCTCTGTTGCAGCAGTTCCCTCTCCCTGGCTAACACGGCACCGCTGTTCTGTGGCTGACCAGAGGGGCTGCTGCCAGGGGAGGGAAGGTGCTCCTACATGCCAGGGGGCCACGTGTGCGTGTTCAAGGTGGGTGTCCTGGGTTCAAGCTCTGTTGCAGCAGTTCCCTCTCCCTGGCTAACACGGCACCGCTGTTCTGTGGCTGACCAGAGGGGCTGCTGCCAGGGGAGGGAAGGGGCTCCTACATGCCAGGGGGCCACGTGTGCGTGTTCAAGGTGGGGTCACCCATTTCTGTGCGAGATTGGCTGTGGGAGTCAGGCCCAAATGCTCACGTAAAAGCAAGGAGTTGGTGAACTGACTCAGTTTGTTTTAGATCTGTCAGGTATTTGAGGGGCGGGAACCTCTGGGACTGTGTACTCAGAGTACAGTTTCACTGCTCATCAAATGTCCACCCTTTAATTGCCCTAAAAAACCACCCTTTAGCTCTGATGCAATCCACGACTCCAGCGCTCCTGCTTAGTCTCAGCTGCTGTTCCCACTCCCTAGGGAAGGGCTTCAGCCATCGGCTTGTGGACCTCAAACAACAAAAGCAGAGTGTTTGTTTGCAGCTCCCTTTGTCCTGTTTTCTTTCAACCCCTTCACAGTTTTTCAACTGGGCATTTTTCTGAGCGTTTTTTCTGAGCATTTTTAATAGGATTTGGTGATCTCTGATTTTTAACCAACAGAATTTTGTTAAGTTCCATATTTTATCACGTTCTCCTCTTTATAGAGTGTGTCCATGTTGTATGGCCTTAAGGGATTCTGTTCTGGTGTCTCCCCAGCCATTACTTTAACTATTGACATTCGCACTTGGGCATATAAAATGTAGGACTCCAAGCTGGGAGGGGTTCACAAAACAGGGTCACAGTTCGAAATGGAGAAATTGCCTTAGTTCAAGACAATGAAACTTGGTGAAGGCCAGTAAAAAGTGTGTGCATAGTGTGTGCCCAAATACAAGGCATGGATTAACTGAGGGGGTGTAGCAGAAGAGATGGGGGGATGGCAAACTGCAAAGTAAGGAAGAGGTGACAGAGTGGTGAAAAGATGAGGCTCAGGGAGATTTGAGCTGAGCTGTGAGTGATTGCAAAAGTTGTTTCTTGTGTTCTTGTCTGGCACTGGTGCTGTCTCAACTAGAGTGTCGCTACAGTTCTGGGCATCATGTCTTGAAATTTTGGTGGTTTCAGTAGGTTTGATTTAGGTTTCACTTTATCCCAGTCCAAACCAGTACAAGTCCGTATGGAAAAGTCCTTAAAGGAATCCTGATTTTCAGTCGAAAGGAACATTCTGAGGGGGCTCTAGTCCAGCATGGTGCTCAGAGTTGTGCTGTGTAGACTGAAAACCTGTTTTCCTTATGAGCACTGGCAGAACAAAGTGAAATGGCCTTATGGGCAGCGTTAGGGGTACTGTGTGGCTGCTGAGATGGTGAAAGAGGGGGAAGAACCTCCCACAGTAGAGAATCCTCAAATAGTCTCTGGTGCTGTGAGTTTTGCCAGGCATCATCTGGATTTAAATGATCCTGCCATAAAAACATAGACAGCGAGACCTGCTGGTTCTGTGGTCTTTTATGATTTGGTCGGAAAAACTTTAAGCAGTTACTTTTGAAAGTTTTTTTAATATTTTTTAATTTATTTATTAAGTCATGAGATTCTTTTTTTCAGCTGAGGCAAAGCATTGGGGGTGATCTAAAACGGTGCTTAGTTCTGCTGTGCCGAATGCAACGACCAAGTTGTGTTTTCAAGCACCAGCCTGGGCTGTGGCCAGCCCAGAATAGCTCTGTGCTTACCCCAGCACTCCTGAGAGACCATCTCATCCACTGCTGGTTGTTCGCTGGGCTGTGACAGTCATGTTGGGGTTGTTCTGTTTTTCTATTCTCTGCAGAGCCATGTCAGATTGAAGTGCGGCTGCTGCTGGCTTACAATTCCAACAGGAGCAAAGCATCTGCCAAAATGCCAAAATCTACCTGGAGCGAGAGTTTGGAGACGCTTCCGCAACCTGAGAACGGCATCGAGGGAACCATCCCCTTCAGCAAACCCGTCAAAGTCTTCATCATGCCCAAACCGGCCAGGCGGTGAAGTCTCTCTCTAAAAGAAATGTATTTATGGGCTTGTCGGGTGACAGGAAAACAATAGACAATGTTCCAAGACACTGAACCAAACCAAAACAGTTTGCGTAAAAAAAGTCAACCAGAGAAATAAAGCAGCTGAGGAATGATGGGTCCCCTCTGTGAAGAAGCAGATGGGCTAATACGGGAGTTTTCAGCGAGTTAAGAGTAGTTCAATGAAGATGCAGATGTTTGTGTACTGACTAAACAGAACCCAGACAGTTTTCAGCACTCCAGCAGGAGTTTCATGGAGCCAAATCTTCAGGTTTTACCGATCAGAAGTTTCTCTTCAAGGCTCCTGGTTTTCTGCAACGTATTTAGGAAGGTATTTACTGTGTAAATGCTCAGCCATGTAAATCCACATTATTTTTACAGCACTCTGAAATGAAGCTGAGGAGTTCGGGGGTGGGTTATGGGGGGGTTGTTGTTTTGGGGTTTTTTTTTTAATGTCTAAAACTTGCATTTGAGCATCTAAATTCTTAGTTAAAAAATAATACTCCAAAGTGCTGTTCATGTGCAGGAACTGTACCTCAAAGTGAAGCTGCCACTTGCTGTCAGCTAAATCCTGAGTGTTTTTACATGCTGTACAGCTGCACTGGAGCTGGTGCAGCTCTGGGGAGGGTTCCTGTGGTGGTGGGCGAGAGGAGGAACCTGTTGGTGCAAGCACCAGGACTTGAGTGAGCAGGACATGAGTGAGCAGGACATGGAGCTTATCTGAGATACAGCAACAACACAGCACAGCGTGTTCCTTCTTTTGTTTGTTTCCGTAAACTGGAGTCAGCGTATGAATCTCTGAATTTCAGTCCAGCTCTCCTGTATGTCTTCAGGATCAATGCGATTAAACACCACAGGCTGGAAAATTCCTGACCCCATCCCGCTAGGTCCTACAGAACCTGTTTCTGCATGATCTTGGCCTGGGCCAGTCTCACTGAGGTGAGAAAGTCTGTCCAGTTGTTCAATCCGCAGCAGTTTTGGCACTCCAGGATCTCTCTAACCAGCTGCAGCAGCGAACACGCTCTCAGTTCAGCAGCAGACAAGCAGCTTGTCAGTGTTCCCTGAAGCGGGTGAGCTGGGAGAGTGGAGGGATAGGAGCGCACTAAAACTGACCCGTCTGGACAGACAGGGTCTGTGCAAGGCTTCGGCGGACTGGAGAACCTCCTGAGGTTTGTAGCCATCCCTTGGTAGGATTTTCTAGGAGCGCTTAATGTGTGAAACTTTGATAGCACGGCAAACATTACCAGTGTTCAGAAATCAGTCACTAAAAGAAGAGAAGGGTGTTTTTAGCAAGTGAACAAAGCAGTGAAGAGAACTTCCCGGTTGTACAAAGATGGATGTGTTTAATAACCCCCTGTGCTTCCCAACAATGAAATTACTGCAGGTACTGCGGGCTTTTGTGTTAAATTTTTAGCAGTGTTGTGGTCCAAAGGCTCATAACCATCAAACTATTCAGCAGCTTTCGGTGTTCCTGAGTTAAATCTCCATTCTTAGCGCTGCTGCTCTTACAAACAGGGTTTTGGCATTTCACCTCTTGGGCATTGCTTTGAAAACCTCCTGCACGTGTAGCAGCCGCGTTGGTACTGTCCGACTGCTCTAGGGCACTGCCAGTTCAGTCCCAGCGGTGGGTACTGAGGTATGTCTCTTGCTATGAAGCTGTGTCCAGGCAGATGCTTGAGGAGCTGAGCGAGCTCATTACAGACTTTTTTCCTTCCCCTCTCAATTTTACGCTTCCCAGCACCTCTGCAGTTCATCATCTCAATAAAAACTTCTGATTTAAATGGTGTCCACATGCTCCAGGCCACAGTTGGTGCTTTGGGAGGCAGCGCAGCCAGGGTCTGTGGGAACAGCTGCTTAGTGGTGAGGGCCGCCCTTCTCTGCCAGTGCAGTGCAGACTGATGGCAGCACAGTGAGGCCTTTCCTCACCGTACTTTGGCTGCTTTGTTGTTGCCGGTATGTGAGTTTAGGTTAGCCCTGAGGAACACTTTCTTGCCTGTTGGGGTTGTCCAGGCCTGGCCCAGGCTGCCCAGGTCAGTGGTGGAGTCCCCATCCCTGGAGGGGTTTAACCGATGTGTCGAGGTGGTGCTGAGGGTCAGGGGATAGTGATGACCTGGCACTGTTGAGGTAACAGTTGGACTCGATGAGCTTAAAAGTCTTTTCCAACCAAAATGATTCTGTGATTTCATGATTTATCATTTGTTCCCTGGCCACAGATGACCAAACAGCTACTCCATTCTGGGCATTTTTTCCCTGTATTTCATTTTTAGTATCAAATTCTGGGCATCTTCCTGAGCACTGGAACAGATTTCCCCTATTTTGCTCCCCTGGTGCTGTGCTTGAGCTCCTCTCATATAACACACTGGGCAAAGACCACTCGCCATCTGATTTGGAACCATCTGAAAATCAAATACTGAAGGGCTGTAGGAAAGTTCTTCATCTGTAATTTTAAAGATGCTTAAACCAACTTGAAAATTTAAGTCTGCTACGAACATTTCCAGTCTCCTAATGGGAGTATTCCATAGTTGGCTTCTCTTCTTGACACCATCCTGTAGTATTTTCTCTGATCCCTAGTTTGAATCAAGAAATCACAAGTTCTCCTTTTCTTCTAGACATAAGGGAAGAGTGTCAAGAATCTGACAAAGTAAAGAGAAGGCTGAACTGCCCCATGAAAGTGTAGCTAGCGGGTTTGAAAATGTGTTGTGGGTTTTTTTTCACCATTTTTTTTTTCAGATTTAATTCTAGGTGGCATCTGTAGAGGGAGGAAGCCCTGCACTGAATGCCTTTAATGGGCAAGTCGTAATCTGTGTGTGAAGTCCATTGAAATTAATTATTAGGTCACTTCTTAGAAATTTGCAATACTGCAATTACCGAGTCAGGAACAATGTGTTTGGAACAAAGCTGAAGATGAGGAGAAGCTCATCCTAACCTGGAGTGGCTTTCACCTATCTGATTTGTAAATGAACAGAAAAACTCAGTGGGCAGATACACTCGCTGCAAAATGTGGAAAGCAGAGTCTTGGGAAGACAAAGCCGCAGGCCAAACATTTAAACTGGGACCACTGACATCATCGGGGGTTCCAGCTCACAGAGATGGGTTTTCTCTGGATTCCCATCATGCTTGTCTGAGTTTTCAGATCTTTTAACCAAGTCAGAGATACAACTACTGTGTTCATCTCACTTCACTCGCATCTTCTAGTTTATTTTTAGTAGCAGGCACAGGAAGGGGGAGCAGCATGGCTGGTTAGTTTACACTGTGCTAATGCACAATTAGTGGGACTAACACGGTGGGACTAAAATCAAGTTTTAAGGCTCATAGATCAGAGAATCACAGAAGGGTTTGGGTTGGAAGGACCTTTCAAGGTCGTCCAGTTCAACCCCCTGCAGGGAGCAGGGACATCGGCAACTAGAGCAGTTTGCTCAGTGCCCCAAGGGCCAACCCGACCTGACATGGGGACAGCAATGGGGCTTCTCCCGCCTCTCAAGGGACAACCTGACCTGGCATGGGGCCAGGCATGGGGCTTCTCCCACCTCTCGGGGAAACCTGGGCCAGGGTCTCACCATCCTCAGTGTCAAACATATTTTCCTTCTCTCTGGTCTCAATCTCCCTCTTCCACTTGAACCCATCACCCCTTGTCCTGTCCCAACAGACCCTGATCCAAAGCCCCTCCCCAGCTTTCTCAGAGGCCCCTGGCAGCACTCACAGGCCGCACTAAGGTCTCCCCGCAGCCTTCTCTGCTCCAGCCTCAACACCCCCAACTCTCTCCCCTGGCTTCCCAGCAGAGGGCTTCCACCCTGCCAGCATTGCTGGGGCCTCCTGTGGCCCCGCTCCAGCAGCTCCCTGGCTCTGCTGTGCTGAGGAGCCCGGAGCTGGACCCGGCACTGCAGGGGGGTCTCCCCAGAGCAGAGCAGAGCGCAGCAGAGGGGCAGCATCCCCTCCCTCCACCTGCTGGCCTTGCTCCTTTGTTGCATGCTGCGCTCTGCACAAATGCTGCTTGATGTCCTTTGGCAATGCTGGTTGTGTTGAGCTGGTCGGAGGGGGTCTATGAACCTGTCTGTGTCCTATTCCTCCTGGCTGCCAGCTCCATATGCTGCTTCACAAAGATAAGGGCCAGGGCCTGACTCACTTGGTGGCGGCGCAGCTGGGTGGAATCTTCCTGGCCCCCATCCCAGCCGTGGCTCTGCTTTAACGAGAGCGTCACGGTGGGAGTTCACTGCCTACTGGGAGATCGTTTTCCTGGTGGGAGGCAGAGAAGTGGCGTATGTGAGAAATCCTGCCCTGTCAAAGTGCATTCCCATGATTTGGGCAATGAGCCCGTAATCTTAACAAATTATTTACGGTTCTGGCTGAAAGCAGCAGCTTAATACCGACTCTCTTTTGAGCTCCGGTTGAATGTTTTGATGAATCAGTTCCAGCTGTTTCCACCACGTAGCAAAGCCATTTCAGGCACCAAGAAGGAAATTGGGCTTTCAGGGGTTGGAGCAGCCCAAGTGGAGCAGACGCTGTTGTGGGAAGTGACAAAGTTGACTCGGGAAGCTGATGAGAGCGGCAGTGGAAGAGCCTTGCAGCAGATCATCTCCTTGTAGACACCGAAATTTTGTACTGATGGTAGCGGAATTCAGCAGTTTAAAAAAGAGAAATCCATTTCTGAGCATGCTGCAGCTCCCTGTTGTAGAAGTGGAACCTTCTGTATCCCACCGAGTGCCAAATGAAAGGAACAATTAAGCGGCTGCAGCACAAAGCACCTCTGAAGGCACCTGGCAGTGCTGAATGGGCTCTGCTCCTCTCGTGGGTTTTTGGAAGGACAAAAATGCAGCACCGGCGTAAGGAGCCCATGGAAATTTTCTCAAATGTAGGACCTGGGCTGAGTAGTTTTGTTGAATATGGCATCATCATTAATGTCCACATTTATATGAAAATATTTTTAAAAAAGGGGGGTGGGTGGGAAAAACCCTGGAGGTGAAACATCAGGTGTTTGTTTACTCAATTTTGAGCAGTGTAATGTACATGCTGCAGGTTTAAAACACTGGAATTGTCCCCTCAGTAACAGCCTTACAAAACCTCTTCCTAGTTCAGGCTGCCGTAAGGCCCAAAAGCTCACAAAATAATGCAAATATATGACAATGATCAAGAGAGCCTGACCACCCCGTTGTAAGAGCAAAAGCCTTCACACACTGCAGACTGCAGGACCTGGCTCTGCTGGCAGCCCTCGGGGTGACAGCAGCCTTCGGGGAGAGTGTGTCCCCTTCCACTTCACCCCACGCCAGCTCTTCAGAGAGGTGTCACCATGGCTGTAATGTGCATCACACCGGTTGCCGCGGCAGGGATGCGGCTGGAGAGGCAGTTGGTGCAGGCGCAGATAAGCCATTGCCTCACTGTAGCTGCACTAACAGCAAACGTCGCTGCAATGAGGAGGTGGCAAGATAAAAGGTTTCATTACTCACTTTCCCTTGGCATTTACACCACGCTGTATTTTTATCAGATAAAGGGTTTTAAGTGATTATGAGAGCAAATAAATAGGAGGAGGACATAGCATTTTCTGAAGGGTTTTCTTGGGTCCTGGGAAAGGTGGCATATTCTCTAAGCCTCTGGAGCGCTCCGAGTGCCTCAGGGCTTTTGTAGCATCAGCTGCTGTCAGGACACGCAGGACTTATCGGGTCAAGAACTGGTGAGCCTGGGGGGAAAATCTACAGCAGGTACTTCGTAAGTGGTGCTATCATCATCGCCCACCAAGAACAGCAACTGTGAGAACTTCTAAACACAATTTTCAGTGTAATAATGAGGTTGTAAGCACAGGGTTTAAATCACCAGGTAACGAGGAGTTTTCACCTCTCTTCCTGGGTCTCTGGCAGCAGTTCAGGCTGATTTCCGAAAGATCAACAGTGTATGCAGCAAACTCCAGTTTTGGGACAAAGTGAATTTTGAGCACTTGGCGGGGCCTTTTGAACAGAGACGTGTTGCACAACTCAATCCTCAACCATCTCGCTAGATGCATAGATACAACTTAAGGTATTTCCTTAGAAGGAAAATTTAAGGCCCAGATTTTATGTTTATTCCCTGTAGAGGTTTTCTTTTTGTTTTTTCAGTGTAAAATGTGGAAGTGCTGAACACAGATGCTCCAGAATTATCACTAACAGCTCTGCGCAGCCAATGGCCTGACTGAGGCAAAGTCGTACGTTCTGGGTTCACTTTTTAATTTAACTTATTTACACAGTGGTTCTTTACCACTGCTTCGTATCTCCCCCTCGGTTGTACCCATCAGCTGACAGCTGTGTTCCAACAGCCAATAATTGATTTTGGCCATTTCCTATTAAAAGGAATCAAAACATGGCATCTTAATTTAGCCAAGAGGTAAGAAGTTAAGTAACCAGAATTCAGAATAAGATTAGGTCAATCTCAAGAAACAGTTCTGCAACTGTGTGATCTCATGAATAGTCCCCTTTTGCGAGCGCTCTGTTTGTTTAAACCCTGAACTACCCATCTTTCCTCGCCATTGTGGTCTCCAGCGCAGCCGCCTTGGCACGCAAGCCCACACTGTCAGCTGTAACTTGATTTGTCACTGAGGTGCGTCCACGTTCGGCTGCAGCCAAGGGAGGCGGTGTGGGCTGGAACCCTTCAGCAGGTGGAGTGGAAGACTCCCCCCACTCTGACCCCCTGAGCAGCCAGGGCGTTGTACTCTTCCACGGCCTTCTCTGTTTGCAAGACCAACACGTCAATCCCATTCTTCTTCAGGTACTCCACGGTAGATGGTGGTACCTCAGAAGAGAAAAGGACATGGGAAGAGCAGGTATGAGACTCTTTTCCCCTCTCTGTAAGGTGTCAAGAAAAACAGGTGCTGTTGCATTTGCTCATTAATAACTGGCAGCAGCCCCAATTGCGAATATCATCAGATATTTCTACGATTGATCTCAATTTTTTTCTCTTCAATTTTTTTCTCTTCAATAAAGCTACTTTTATATCCACACCTCCCATCTCTCCTCAGCACGGTTTCAAACGCAGCCCTTTCTCACACCAACAGAGCTGGAGCTCAAGGTAATTAACCTGAATAAGGTTAATTTCCTCACCAAAAAGCTGAGGAATTGCTTCTCATGAAGAAAAGCTCACCACTTCCAAGCTTTCTGTGGCTGGTTTATCTGCAGACATGACACCCTGCCAACGTGACTGACAACAATGCCTAATGATCCAAGCGATCACAGCAGGCAGCAGCTCTAGCTGCTTCATAACCTGTTCTAAGAGGGAGGACCAATGACACAGTAAACAGTTCTCCTCATTTATTTGGCTACTGTAGCAAACTCTTCAGTGCTTGACACTGATGCTAATGCCGACGAGCCCAAATGATGTTTCTTTCAGGAGCAGAGGAACTCCTGGCAGCAGATAATTTCTGAATTTTCTTCCCCTCTTAGTAAAGCTTCATAAATGTCTTCCCTGCCCCCCACCCCAATCAGAGGGAGAGGAAAAACAAACAGCTCTGTGTTTCTCATGGAACAAAAACCTACCTGCAAAGCCTCGCTCATGCCACGACCAATCACCACAGTTTTCACCCCCTTCTTGACAACTTCTTCAAGGTCAGCTGGCTGCACTCCTGGGGAATGCTAAGTGTCAGGGGAGGGAAAGAACAGCCCCTGTCAGGCACCACCGACCAGGAGAGCTTTGTCTATGTGCTTCCCAGCTGCCCATGGAGGAGCAGGGACACAACCCCCTTTCCTGCACAGGCACAGTAGGTATCACCGGTAATTAAAAAAGTCATTTGATATGCGGATGAAGGCTGAGAGTTAATCAACTGACGGCAGTATCATCACTCTTTAATAAACAGTTAAACATAAAAGATGCATTACGCATTTCTGAAACATTTATGGCAAACAACTGTAAACATTACACGTTAAAGTGAAATCAATAAATTGCAACATGTTGCTGTTTGTTTTCAAATTAACAAAACCTTTTTGCTCTAAAGACTGTGGCGAGCCAAAGTTTACTCACTTGAGTTACAAAGAGCTCCCTGAATAATTAAAATTACTAAATTCTTCTCTTGTTTACTTCGCAAATCTCATTTACTGCAGAGGCCTGGAACATATCGGTTACCTTCTCTTCCGTTAACAGTTTCAATGGCTGCACTATCCTTAATTTTGAGAAAGGAATATTTGAAACCAAACTCCTCAAAGAAAAAGAAAAGAGCTCTATCAGCACGTCCTCAGGTCCTCTCCTGTTTTTTTTCCCCTGCCCACCTCTTCAGCAGCTGATGCTGCGGCCTCATACGAGGTGCTGGAGTTCTCTCCTCAGCCCTGTCAATGCCTCAGCTTGCAGCACAGAGCAAGACTTTTCCAGCTGAAACAAACCCATGAACTCCCTGAAGTCACAGGTGAGGGAAACTTTCCACAGAGCCTCTCCAAAGAGAGGATTAAACATCCTACCAGGAAGTCTTTAGCCTGGTTGGTATCTGGAATTGCAGCAGAGATGGTTCCCCTTTATGGTTCTCCAAGCTGTGTGTTGCCCTTAGCCCAGCTCCATTTGATAGCCACAGCTGGAACGCAGCTGTCACTGTGGTACTGCAGACCAAATCCCCACAGGTACGTGTTTGTGACGGAGCAGGAAACGTTTTGTCTTCGGGGGTTTTAAAGCAGACTCAAAACTCAGACAGCAGAACTGCTCTGGTTTACTGCCACTACAGTGATGAGGTGGCTGGGGAAGGTTTGCTGTCATATGATAAGTACTGAGACGCGGAGGCCATGGGATAAAGTTTGTTCTTCAGTTACACATCACACTAAGATGTGGAGACTTCCACACTGGTTTTGTAGGAAACCAGTGTCCCTACAGGAAACATGTAACATGATGGAATAACTGTCTCAGTGCTGATTTGACCCCTGGAGGGAACGAGGAAGGGCAGCAGAATTTCTGGCCTGTTCTGGTCTCTGCTTTCCTTTCAGGGTTCCAACTTCTTTGCTCCCACTAGGAGCTGGCACTGAAACACAGCCAGCCAGGGCGGCTGCCTTCCAGCCCCAAGGGTGAAGGCCACAAGAACTATTAGCACTCGGTTACAGAACCTTGCACAGCCAGTTAGACAATTTTCCCTGATGAAAGAGTTACGTCCTAGACAGCAGCCTGATGGCAGAGAAGGCAAGGAAGCAATTTGTTTCCAACCAGAGTGTGGGACGTGACCAGCACTGCTTGTTTCCCAGACTTCAGCTCCACCTACCCCCAGGAAAAAGACGCTCAAAGAAAGTAAGTGGACTGCAGGCTACCAGGGAGAAATGCGTGGAAAACGCGACTGCTGAATCCTGCTATTTCCAGGGTGGATCGGATTAACTCTTTATGCTGCTTCTAGAGTTGGCAAAGCAGGCCAGAAAAGTTTAGTTTTCTTCTCATATTTACCTCTCATTATTCATCTCTAAGCCAAGCCACCCAACTCCTCACAGCTCCAAGGGGGACAGAACAGACCTAAAGCAGGAGCTTTACAAGGCAAAACCTAAATAAGTATGTTTTACTTCCAGATAACATCAAAAAGATGCCAGAAAACTGACCTCTCCAAATAACCCAACTCCCCTCTGATTTTAGTTCGTCTTGTTTCAGCTAGAGGACTCCTCTAAGGACTCAGAGCCTTCACCTGTCCCCCGAAGAAAACCCTTGTTAGAAACTGCAAGAGACAAGCTCGGCCTCCAAAATGCCTTCCTTTAAAAATAAAGGTGCTGATACTTTGAAACCAAAGTTTTTGAGATTGTAACAGATATTGAGATGTGACTGAGCTGGGAACTAGTTGGGAACTTCTCAGCTATCATTTCTGTTCTGTTTCTTTGGTTGTACGTGCAGATAAAGCAGGAAAACCATACTGTCAAACAAACAAAAAGTGACTCTCACCACACAACCCACGCCTCCGAACAGCCAGTGACAACGTCATCGTTTATAATCAGACCAAAAATGAAGTACAGTTGAAAAGGTTACACCCACAGCTTGCTCTCTGCATGGTACAGATCGCTTTGTGCAGCAGCACTACCTTTTTCTTGGGGTTATATACTCTGTAAAAACTGAACTCTGACTCTGTTCCCCCCAAAATTATAGACAAAAGTTCCAAAACCAAAGGCTCTGCCCTTCAGTTGTGTCAAAAAGAATCCAAGGGAGCTGAATCCTCTGGGCAGGTACAGCTGCAGGTGTGGGTCTAAGATCTGGTCAGTACGTAGTTCTTTGGTGCCTCAACTTTCGCTTAGGAAGTCTGGATTTGTTCTTCTAGCCAATCCAGCTGGCCCAGTGCAAGCTCTAGCACCAGGAGAATTACCATCAACTTCCGAACACAACGGGCACTTTGCTGCTTCTAAATCTGGAACATCAATACTGTCCCATGCACCTTTACACAGCTCTGACAATGCTGACAGATAAAGTTTACAAACTGTCAGGGCAAGCACTTGGTATCTGTGTGCAGCTACCAAGAGAAGTCACCGCGTGGTCAGCCAGACCGAGAGCTTTTCACAGAGAAATATGATGCTGTACCTGCATATTTTTCCTCTGAAAAAAGGACAAGGAACCCCAAGGAAA
This sequence comes from Buceros rhinoceros silvestris, assembly GCF_000710305.1. Taxonomy (NCBI): domain Eukaryota; kingdom Metazoa; phylum Chordata; class Aves; order Bucerotiformes; family Bucerotidae; genus Buceros; species Buceros rhinoceros. Next base: position 3,873 of record NW_010408706.1, on the reverse strand, counting down.
AGGATATAAACTAAACCACAAGCACTGTTGGCTTCTCAGCACAGCAGGTCAGTTACTGTTGATTCCTTTTAACATCCTCTATCTCACTCAAGACAACTCTAGTCTCAAAAGAAGGTGTTACCTCATGACAACCGCACTCTTAATTGAACACAGGATGCGGTTTAGAGCTCCACAGTGCACTGACCAGGAGAGCTGCCAGGACTGGTGGCAATGGTGGCCACACCCTTCCATCTGTAGCATGCTGTGTCCCCCCAGTCCTCTGGCCTCTTTTCACAGTCACTTCTGAAACAACGCTCAGTTCTTCCAAGGAAAAGTCTAACAGCCAGAAATTCTGTGAGCTGCCCTTTGCTTTCATCTGTCTGGCACTTTCAGCATCCCGTTTAAAATGGAGGATGGACAGGAAACAGAAAACTTACATTAGTCCCAGTTTCTCGCCAATCCCAGGTTCGGCTTCCTCCCGGCCACACTTTGCAGTCCTTATATGTTGTAGAGCAGCCTTTCACCTTCATCTGACCCCAAGAAAGGGAAGCAATTTCAGGGGAAGACATCACGAAGTTGAACCAAAGTCTGGAAAAAGGATATTTCATACACAACATCAGGCTAACATAGGCAGAACGTTAATAAAACCAGAAAATTTTGTTCTTGCCCTAAGGAGCTGGGAAGGAAACACTGCCACAGCCTTTACCCACATGATTTTGTGACTCCAGAGCTGAATGGATATCTCTCAGATATTTTAATCTGAGAGAACCACTGTTTCTCTGGCCGCTCTATGAAAGTGGTAAATGAGGTTACAAAAATCCCAAGCAAACCAACCCAACAGAGAAGCCATGAACAAATCAACGACATTGCCACATCGCTACAGCAAACAGGACTGTCAGAGACCTGACGGGTCAAGCCCTCTTTGCCAAGTCACTCCTTACAGAGGCCAAGTCTCCCTATGTCATATCTCAGCTCAGTTAAACACCCAATAACAACTTTTCTAATGTTTGACCTCAATCTTCATTGTTTCAACTTAAACACATGATTTCTAATCCTTTCTGTGGTGGACAAGAACAGCTTAATCTTTGTCTTTTTCACCAGGTTTTGTTATCCTGCGGACTTACGTCTTTTTTTCCTTCCTTTTAGACTAAATAAACTTCACTTCCCTTCAGTCACGTTTTCTAAATCTCTGCTTATTTTCTCCTTTTATTCTCCCTGGCAGCCAACAATCGATACGCATCTTTCTCTGATGTCTGTTGCCTAGACAGAGGGCTCCAGCTGAGGCCTTATCTGCGCTGCTGGACAGCAACCACTCTTCAGCGTTAACAGCGGTCATTATCAGATCCGCTGTCACAATTGCAGCCGGGCATCAGCAGGGCAGGGATCTGCCTCACTGCACCGGGAAAGCTCACGCTCTCTTCACAGCCCTTCTTCATGTCGCTGTGTCTGATTGCTGGTGTGGTTCTGGCAGAAGGTGACAAGAGGGGAATCACTCAGTGACCCCCTAGAAATGAGTTGGACTAGCATGGCAGGCAACTGAGACATCTCAAGGGTGGAGTCACCCTTCTGCCCTTCTCCTTCAGAAGGAAGATGGTCTGAAATCCGCGTTACAGAGAAAATGGGTTGCTTCTACAGTGAAAAGAGCTCTGCTCCTGGGTGAGCCAGAAAACCCCAGTGGCAGATCCTTCCAGATGCTTCTCATCCTTTACTTTTGAACTACTGTTCTCACCATGTTCCAGTACTTAAAGGGTGGCTACAAAGAAGATGGAGACTCCCTTTTAACAAGGAGTCCCATGGAAAGGATGAGGGGTAACAGGTACAAGTAACTCCTGGGGAGATTCCGATTGGACACAAGAGGAAAATTCTTCACAATAAGAACCACCCAGGGGAAGTGATGGAGTCCCCAACATATGACACAGTTAAGATTCAGCTGGATTCAGCTGGACAGGGTCTGGGCAAGCCTGTCTAGACTGTGCTTTTCCCAAGCAAGGCTGATCCCTGAGGATCAGCCCTTCCAACCTGTCTTTCTGTGATCCAGTGAATTTACTAGGAAAAGAAACATCAATCACAGGAGCCCCAGTGGCACACATTAGTGAAAGCCCTTGCCAAAGAGGAATCTCTGGATTACCAGCAGGACTGGAAGCCTCCAGTCCTGCCCTGCACATGCTACAGCAAACTACAGACACGCTCTTCTCAGACTGAGTGGATCTCAGTATCCATCTTCAGACGTCCCAGGAAGTAAAAAGTACATCCTTCTGGATTCAGGACAGGACCAAGTCTGCCAGAGGGGCTTCCTGATCAGTAAAACCATCAGGAATACCAAGTTTCCCAACTCAGAGAGTATTACAAGGCTGGGCCTCTGCAATCGAACAGGTACAAACTGCAAATGGGAGAGCAAGGGTTCCACACTGCCTCTTCCAAACAGCACAGAAATGTGTAAACAGCAGAAATGAAGAAACGAAGATACTACCTGTAAGGCCAGGTCGTTTGAATTAATAAGAGTATCTTAAATTGGAGTAAGAATTAACTTTTTAACAGCACCTTCGGGCATTCTTGACATGGGGCATGGTATCACCAACAGCAAGAAGTGGGATAATATTTACCCAACAAATGAGAATCATAGAATGGTTTGGGCTAGAAGAGTCCTTTAAAGGTCATCTAGTCCAACCCTGAGTTGTTTTCTTAATTATTTACTATGACAAACATACAGTGCCAAAATACCACTGAAGATCAAGAGACCATGACCTATATGACAAGTATGATCTAAATTAGCAATTTCTGTAAATCGCAGTAGTCCAATCACAGAGGAGGAGAAATGGTTCAGGAATCTATAGGCAAAGCTATGAGTGTTTAAAAATAAAGGAAGCAGAAGAGCTTAAAAGGAGGCAAAATACAAGCTTATGTAAGGAGACTACACTGAAAGAAAGAAATGCAACAGTGGCTAAGGATGGCAGAAGAACAAAACAGCTGAGAGTGACGTGGAAGAAACTTGAGACTGAAGTGCAGGTGAGCAAGGAGGTGGGGTTTACAGTTGCCAGCATCTGCCTCCTGCGAAGGCAAACGTTGTTTCAGAGTAGCACCCACCAGCAACAAATAGAACAAAAACAGTGAACAGGGGCAGCACACCAGAGAACATGACCGAGAGACTGCAGGAGGTTAGAGTGCTTCATAAAATCCAAGGTATAACCTGAGATCAAAGAGGATAAAGGTGAAGGAGTAAATTGGCGTATGTCAGGTGCCAGGCAGAACAACTCCTGTGAGGCATCAAAAGACGTTGTAGTTCTGCCGTGCTGCCTGCGAACAGGGTCAGCAGGTGAAGGTGGGCGACTTCCCCACAGCCAGTGTGACTTCAGAAGCAATGCAGCAGCTAGGAAAGAGGTCAGGATGTAATCAGTGCCAGCAGAAAGGCCAGGCTAAGTTTAAATGAACTGGGTAGGGAGGGGGCAGAGGTCAGGTTTAAAACCTAGAACGCTTCTCCAGAACTCACTAATCTAATTTTGCAGGTTAGCCTCATGAAGGCGAGTTATTGGGGGAGGTCACGGAGCATTCTGCTCTAGCGGAAGGTGTCCCTGCCCACGGCCAGGGGTTGGAACTGAACGATCTTTAAGGTCCCCTCAAGCCCAAACCCTCCCGTGATTCACTCCATGGCTGGGGGAGGTGACGGCGGGTGCTGGTAAGAGCAGAAGGGGGAGCACAGCGCTTAGAGAACACGGGGCGGGGGAAGGAAGGAGGGAAGGACAGAGATCCGAGATAAGCACCGGGGAGTGGGGGAAGCGCTGCAAGCACGCAGGGGGAGGCAGGCGGCGGCCGGCGCAGACAGCTCTTACACCCCCCCGAAACGAGGCCTTGCCTGACGCGGCCCGAGGCCCCGCCGCCTCACGCCTTTCTCTCACC
>NW_010408705.1:30725-31073 GCF_000710305.1 Buceros rhinoceros silvestris | reverse complement strand
CCGGAGGGGACGCAGTGCGAACCGCCTGCCCCTCTGCCCGTAGCGGGGTTCAAGTACAGGCGTTAAAGGGAAGAGGCGGCGCCTCCTCCCGTGTGTCGTTCAACCGGAGGCAGACGGGGTGCCCCTCGCCAAATAAGTCGCTCTCGACGTTAGCTGAGGCGAGTTTGTTTCGGAAGGTTCGTCACATCAGAAGAAAAACGACAGCCAGGAAGTTCTCGATTAGTTCTGCCCGTTCTTGGGCGTTTGCACTGAATTACATGCAAGAGAGGAAAGAAGGAGCGTCCCGGGCCCCTCCGCTGTGCGGGCCGGGAGTGTACCGGGGGGTGGCGGGGGCCGGTCACGGGAGAA
>NW_010408705.1:6383-30612 GCF_000710305.1 Buceros rhinoceros silvestris | reverse complement strand
CTGGTGTGGTGTGTGCGGAGGGCCTCGTGGTTGCCAGTGCTGCTGCCCTGGGCGGGCCTCCCCGCAGCCCCGCGGGAGCAAAGCAGAGCGGGCTTTGTCAGGACAGCCTTGCTGAGACAGCGGGGAGACGGACGGGCGGCGGTCCCAGGGGAAGGAGGTGCGCTGCGGATGTGGCCGGGCCTTTAAAACAGGCCTGATGCAGCGTTCGGTCGTTCTGCCTACCAACACTCCCTTTAAATGTCAAAAAGACACTCGACTCGGGAGGCTTTTCATGCTAATCACCTCTTCTAGTTAATGGAGAAAGGTGCTCAAAACCAGCTGAGATTAATTCAGGTCTATTAGAAAGATCAGAGTTCTTCAGTCCCCAAGAATATTTTGTACCTGGCATCACAGTTAATAATCAATTTTAAAAGAGGGGAGGGGGAGGAAAAGAAAACCCACTGCAAACGGCATAATGTCACTTTTACCCTCAGTGCAATGTTGAAGAAAAAATAGCAATCTTGCTGTCAGCAGATCCGTGACACAAACTCCTCTAGGAAGCAGCATGACTGAGAGGGCAAGCATCATATCAAAGACACTGGTCTCAGAAGCTTAGTTCAAAGCCAGCAGGGATATCACTGGTACAGCAGGCTCGGGGAAGACGCTAGAAGGGCAAATTTATATTTTATTTTCCTTTCATGTCCCCCTGTTTTAATATAACAAAAGATAAAGGAGGCATAACACTTCCTATGTACCGAACAGCTGTCAGGGTCTTGATTTAAAGCCTTCCTGATCTATGTAAGACCAGGAGTGTACTTAGATTTCTGGTTACCATGGTGGGAAAAAGCCATGGACACTAGATGGAAATTTCTAGACGTCAAGACTGATGAGAAACAGAGTGACATGGGAAGGTTACTGCGCCTGCAAAGATCTGGTGCAGAAAGGGAGCCTTTCCTGGAGGAATCGCACTGCAAGTGCCACGTCCCAGACTGGGCTGCACAATTGCAAGTAACAGCAGTTTTATTTGGGGGAATGGTATTTTGAGGAGGAGCTAATTTGTGTGGCTTAGCAAATACAAAGAGCCAGCAATGAAAGTTGTCTGAAGCACAAGCTCTGCTTACGTAAGCGTTTCTGCAGTCTGATATGCAGACACACGCGATGTACAGCAAGTATGGTATTAGGAATAAATACTTTAAATGTACTGTGGCTTCTGGACTTACCGTACTAGCAAAAACTCATGGCAAGCACTGAGCCACCTATAGTTATGGACTGTTCTTACAGACATTTTCTTCTACGAGAAGAAATCGATTGCATTTTAGAAAATGCACTGATTTAGATCATGTTAACACAGAGAATGTAGATTAGTGGCCCCTGAACCTGTGGGTTAACTTCATATCGAAAGTGATCATTTCTTTAACTGGGTCCGACAGATTCTGAATTCTCTTAATCAAAGAAACTAAGATACTCCAAATAATTCCACCTTCAGAAGTAGCCTTGTGAGAGCCGGGTATGAAAGCATGAACTTGTAATTTTCTTTCCTATTTTCCAGGTTATAGTAATGAACTGAGAAGCAAAATGACACCACAGCAAATTGTGCATTGTTCCACCTCACCAGGGGCCCACGCAAGCCTTTGCCGTCCAGTTCCCTCACGGGATTCTGCCTGGGTATCCACTGTGCTTTTAAAAATATCTCTACATCTTTTCTGTGGTGATTTATTTTTTCCTTTTCAGTTTTTGCTTGTTTTGTTTCAGTTACCCAATGGGAAATATTTTTGACAAAAGGGTATAGCAGCCACCACAGTTCAGGCAGGGGAAGTGCTAAGTGGAACAGCATGGAATAAACCCAGGGGTGTATATACAGCTTAAAAGACCCCGGGCCTGCAGAGGACACATGCTTCATACACTGATGCATTAATTCTCTGTTCTGTTGCCTTAGGAGCTGCCTGGATGAACAGTGCTTCATCCCATATGCTAAATAAACCAAGAGGGTGGGCAGGAAGTGTCCTGATTCTGCAGGAGAAAGTGATGCAAGTCAACACATCGCTCTACTTGAAGAGCAGCATTCCAGATACTCTGAAATCAGACATAGTTTGATATAAATTTTCTCCCAGTTTAGGTCAATCCATGATAAAAGGCAGCTCCTCAAATCCATCGTGCAGCCTGTAGCTCCCACAATACAAAGCCGGTGCATTTACACCAAGCCAGCTTTGAACCCAGTGTCAAACTCACAGTGATAGGGCCCCTGAGCAACCCCAAAACTGAGGCATGGAAGAGTTTCAAAGTGGGTATGTGAAATATTACACAGGTTTTCATCAAACTCCAGGAAGCACAGTTTGAATGCAACAAGGTCAAGCTGCTTTTTAAACATTCCCCAGCATCCAGTATCAGTAGTAAAGCCTTCAAGAAAACCGCGTAGAGGATTTTGTGTCAAGAGCCACTTTTTATCCCTGACAAAAAGATTAGATCCTCCACAATCACACTTGTTAAAGTAGCATTTTCTGCAAAGTTTGGGCAGTCCTGAGATAAATTTTAGCCTATTGCAAATGGGAGTGAAATGTTCAACTAAATATGTTCTTTGGGCAGAGAAAGATGAAACTAACAGTACTAATGAGAATTAACAGGAAGAGCTGTACTTCCAGCTGTGTTGTCATTTTTGGCAAGTGCTGCCAAAAGCAGTCCTGCTGCCCAGACTTTCTGCCAATTTATGAAGCAGCAAAGGGATTGTTCAAAGATGACATGATATCCAAGATATTATTTTAGCTCAAGAGTGATGAAGGGAATTTCAGCACAAAATAATTGCTAGGCAGTTAGTAGCTCTGCTTTGTGGAAGACGTGATGTCTGCAGGCACGATCACCAAATATGATGGAGGAGGTGCAAAGACACCAAACTCAGGGACCAACCCAAGCCATGCCCATTCCAGTATGTCCGTTTTTAACAAGTTCAGTGTTAAGGCTGACTTTGGCACCGTCTGTGAGAGAGAGTACGGTTTCAGGGACATGTGGAGTCACCTGGAGATGAGTTGAGCACCTGCTTATGGTGTCACGGACCTTTGTGCTTCTCAGATTTCTGGAAACATGTAGACAAAGAATAGTTGGTTGTGTGTAATGAATATGCAAAGCTGGACTGTAGAAGCAGCCCATGCTCTGAATCAACAATCAGACCCTGTTGGAATACAAAAGAAATAATAGTTAAGAAATGTCAACTGAGAACCCCCTCTGACTTCTGGTGATTTCTGTCAAGCTGCAGGCAGTGGCACTGCTGAGCCTTTGTGTGGCTGTAAGGATTACAATGCTTGTGCACTTAGTGCAGTGTTTTCTTCCTGCGGATTAGTGACAAGTGTTTGAAGGTTTCAGGTGAGACTGAAAATGTTAGCGGAGGCAGCATTGGCATTGACATATTTTCACCTACGTATGACAGAACAGGCTGTCGTGAATGAAGGTTTGCTTATTTGACATGAACACCAGTTGTCTGTGGTAATCATGACACAGACAATATGCACACACCCACCTGTACAGCCTGCAACTTATCTAGAAATAGTGCCTGCAGAGGAAATTCCTGTGGCAGAGGGACTCACAGAAGGTACACCGATCAGACAGGGTTTTGTGGGGTTTTGAAATGAATTTTCCAGCTTTAACACTCCCATTGACTGAGAGTAGCTGCTGCTTTATAGCAAGGGAGAGCCATCCTGGTTTCTAGTAAGCCATAGCAACTTGCAGACAGCAATCACAGCTTTCCAGTCAGCAAGTAGATCATTACTTACAACCCCAAATTTTATTTCCAGCGTATAGCACAATGCAGTTTGATCTCAAGTCTGCAAGCACTACGAGGAGATGTTTAACTTTAAGCGTGGAACTACTCTCAGTTAATGTCTCTTACCCAGAGTAGAACAGTGTTCATGTTCTCATTGTAAAGTTCTTTCCAGTAATTCTCATCTTTCTAAATTGTCCTGTCACACGTATGAACTTTCCAAAGGTATTCAAAGAAGTCTCTAAAATATTTTGAAGATCTAAACCAGTTGGAGTTCTTCTATTCGTAGTAAAACAGCTCATTTCTTTTTATATCTCATGGTCAGTTGCTCTAATACGCCGTTTGTGCAGCATGTGTAATAAATACTGGCTAAAGAACAATTAACAAATATCAGAAGTTGTTTTCTTAATTGCTTGCAATGAACCATTGTCACAGACTAATTAGCAGCCTCTTCTTCAAAATTTGTCCCTATTTAAACTACACTAAAATTAAAAAGTGGGAAGTCTTTTAATTAACTAACGAAGAATTAAACAGTTGGCAACTTCACAGTACAGATTAATTATCTCCATGTTTGCTCCCGTTTAATGCACGACCATACCTTTATTTAAAACAAGATGTATCCAAAAGTGAGTTGTGTCCTAAGCAGGTGGCACTCGCATTAAAACTGACAAGTGAGTTAGTGTGATAGGGTTTCCAATTAACTTTCATCTCAGTAAGAATTGTCTGGAAATACAGTGATTAAGAAATCCTTTGGCCAATAGGAAGAGAAGTTAATTCCAGTGTTATCTGGATGGTACAATTCCAGTAGCTAAAAGCCACAAGTAGTGCCCCTCATGTGTAAACATTCATTAGTCAGGTTTGTTTATCCAATCAACAACCAAAAGCAGAGGCCAAATGGAGTAGTGAAATGACAAACTGATGTATGTGTATGATATTTGTTTGTTGAAACATTTGGGGAATTTCTCACAGTGTTAAACCCAGAAAGCTGGAATGATTTGCAAGTAAATTAAGAAGTCATGAAAAAAATGCCTGCTCTCAACTTCATAATTATCCGTAGGTTTATAAGATATTATTAGAGGTTTCCAATTTGTATCAAAACATTTTTAAAATCTGTAAGTAAAATCTTGCCTGGTGTTCCAGGGTTTTGGATGGAGACTCGGAGGGCTCCCATTGACTTCGGCAGGTTTTGGGTTAAGCACGAAAGTCAGAAATCAGTCATTAAACTTCCCGTACTCGCACTGCTGTCTACAACTATGAAAGCATTAATCACAACACATCAGTGCAATCAGTGACCGAGTCCAGACACGGTCTGGCTGGGACTGTTGAAATGTAAGTAATAAACATCTGTTGATTTCCCCTAGATTCCTGTCTTATTACCACAGTTGAACTCAAATATATAATCACAGCGAACAGCAGCTCTGAAACACAGGAAAATCTAAAGCAGAAACAAGAAAAGAGGAGGTAGCTTGAAAAAACAGTAGTTCTGTGGAAGAAAGATGTGTACATGTGCAGGTAGCAGTCATGGGCTTGGAATAAAAGTGACTCAAAAAAGCACAGCAAGCGCCAGAATTTCTTTCTTTAAGAAAAAAATAATACAGCCTCTAATACTGTGTCCCAGATGAAATGCAGAGACAGACTGAAAATTACGAATTCCAGTCTTCTCTCTATGACACTGATACTAAATTCTGTTCTTAAAGGTATTGGCAGCTAAAGTCACAGAATGGTGCCTAAGAAGGTTTCAGAAAACATATAAGGAGGTTGGGCATGTACATCATCATCATCATCATCATCATCATCATGGCTTGGCTTCGCAAACGAAGATCTGGGAAGGGCTTTTCCCACGCTCACTGCAAGCGATGAGTGCACCCTTCGGGCCTGCGCGGTGGATTTTTTAGGTGAGGCGCAGCGTGCGCGGAACTGGCTCCACCCTTTACACCTGAGGTTCATCTGCCAGGGCCTAGCGAGCTTGGACAGTGACAGCGAAGTCCTCAGGTCGTAGGTTTGGTTAGAGTGTCCTTCTCTTAGATGGATGAGCCTTACAGGGCTAAACGAGCTCCATCTGCCCGGGTTTGGAGTCAGAGTTGTCCTTCTCCTAGGATGGCTGCCCGAAGGCTAGTGAGCCCATCCTGCCCGTGGACACACTTTGTCTGACCCTTCAGCCGAGACCTGTCTGGCCTGGGAGACCCCACCGGAGGCACATGCCACCACCAGCACAGCTCTCAACCTCACAAGGGCACACAAGCTCCTTCCCCACGGCAAGGGGGTGCCCGTGCAAGAGTCGCTGCTCTACCTCCGGACATCACAGACCTGGGCACAGGGCAGCTGGGGCCTGCCAAGAACGGGAGTCCTGGAGGTCGGGGCATGTACATACCTTTGCAAATTCTGCCCTAAGGAAGGATGATATTTATACCACAAAGTAAGTTCTTACATACGCAAATGGAATAGTTCACTGTCACAACTAATTACATACGTTACTCTGTGCTGTGTTGATTGTGAGTGAGGAATAAACACACACATTTAAAACATTGGTGTTTACAACTCCCCTTTGTAACTGCGATGATCTGATCCTCCTAAAACTGGCAAATATATATGTGAGGGTCTGTGTGTACATGTGTAGGAGAACAGTTTGTGGGAGAAAGAAATCCAGATTTTTCCATCTGTACAAAATGTCAACACACTGTCTGTAAAAAGCTGACAACAAAGTCGTTATAAGCACAATTCAGTCTGGCCAAGTTCTAATGTGTATCTTCACTGTCAGTGACAGTTAATCAAAGCTCGCTGCACTCGAATGCAGTGTTTCCTTAAATAGAGAAACTGGAAGGAAATGATGTAGCACTTTCAAAAACGCTCTAAGCCTTGGTTAATGCTACACAGCATACGTAGAGTCAAACGTTTAAACAGGAGGTTAATAATCCAGAAAAAGGTTGATCCTGGAAAGTAACACTTCGGGCAGATGTGGCTGAACTGCCTTGTCGTGCCCTCTGCCAGAATGTGCCTCCGAGAAATGTAAGTGTCAGCTGGAGAAATAGGTTATTGTCAGGTCCTTAGATGCAGTGTTCCATTGTTTTTTATCTTTCACTTCTCTAACACGGTTTTTAATCTCGTAATGCAAAGTTAGTGCTTTGCTTCTCTAAAACTGAAAAGGTCTGCCATGTGTTAGGAGTGATCACAAAAGACATCAGAAAAACACAGGGAACAGTTTTCCTTCAAGATAGGTGAATTCAAATAACATCAGCATCCAAACAGCATTTTGGGTCCTGCAATCCAGAAGAGGTTTGGAAATGTCAGAATGTGGGAAGTGTTTCTCCCTAGATGGCAAGTGTCATTTTGACATTGAGTACCAAGGTAAAAGGGAAGGTATTTCCCTTTGTGTAAGGGCTGGGCAGCAGAGAAACAATTTATGGTATCAGGGGGTCAGAAACAATCTAGTCTTTGACAAATCTTTTGTTGCAAAGTGCTGTCAAAAAACCCCAACCCAACAACAGTAAAAGGAAATTACAGGGAAAAAAAAGTAGATTAACATACATTGTATCTTCAGCAGGGGCACATGGAGGTGTCAAAATAGAACAAGAGCTGTAATGAGAAGTCTAATAGATACTGTAATTGCAGCCTCTGAGCAAGTAGTAGGTTCCTGTTGGTACCTAAAATGGGCCATAATCTTCTTTTTCCTGCTTCAGAAATGGCACCTCACACAGCTGGGAGACAAACATCTTTTGGTCTCTTTAAGAGCTGTTAGAAGCCAGAAAGAGCAGGAAAAAGAGGCCACTTGGCTTGTGATATACAAGTCTTTTCTCTTCACAGTGAAAATGTATTGGCACCTTGCTTTAAAATAATGATCATAGAGAAGAAAATTATATTGTGAAGTAAGATAAGAGTACAAGAGCTGTTTTGCTTCACTGATACCAGAATGGAAATGCAGGCACTTTTGTCTAGTTTTGCTGGAAAAAAGGAAAGCCATTACTAACAAAAATCTGTAGATTCCTTAGGCAGAAAAATATACAGCATAAATAGTTTACATTTTCAGTGGGGAGCATCCTGTCATGACAGCATCAAGCTGTCACACAGTTTAGCAGCGTGACGCATCTTAGTGATTAAACGCTGGATCTCTGACAAAACCCAAGAAACAAACCAAATGAATTTTTCAGTGGAGAGAGCTGCTGTTCTCTTATCTTGTACAGTGGCTCTCACAGCTGAAAAGACACAGCAGCAGAAATTAAAGTCTATCAGCAGGTGAACTGTAGTTTGAATGTACCACTTCACACGGTATGTCTACCTACCTTCAGTCTCATTCCTCTGTTTAGGCAAAATACACCGTTACTTTAAAATTGTACTTCAGTTATTGCCTATGCAACGTACTGGACCTTGGAAAACAATTATTATGGAATCCATGTATTTTATCTCGAACCCCCAAAACAGGCAGAATTGACTCAATTACTCAGGTACATGAAATCAGTAAAGTGACAAACTGTCAGAGAGCAGCAAGGGCCACCTGCCTGCGGAAGGGAAAGTGAGCTGGATGGTGAGCACAACACCAGAGGAGGCTGGTGGGAGCAGTGACCCACCAAGGAACTGGGGTGTCGAGTGGCAAGTCAGGGTCACGAATGGGACTGGGGACAGCAATCAGGGTCAGACACAGCCCAGTGATCACCCAGTGAGTCCTCAGTGACAAGGAAGCTCCAAGCCAGGAAGCCCAGCCAGTTGGAGGTCAAAGCCTGGGACAGACAGAGCTGCAACATGGCTGCAGCGTAACACGGGGAAAGCAGCAGTAACCCTCAGGTAAAAGAAACTCCCAAGGGGAAGGAGGGGCAGACCCTCACTTCTAGCTTTCTTTGCAGTAGTTCCTGTCAGCAAAGGAGCTGATCTTGAGCTCAGCCCACTAAAACCCTTAACTCAGCCAACCAGACTCCGGAAGGGAGGGTACTCAAGGCCCTGGCACAAACTCTGGCTTTGCACCTTGACCAATGCAAAAGCAGTTGCAGCATATGGTACAGCTCCGTTTCATTGTGCGGCTGCCTTACATGTGACTGAGCAGCCAGTGTGGGACACAGGGTGATCTGCATTTCTTGAGAAGCTCACACTTTGTTATGCCTCAGCTTGTTCACTATTACCAGTCCCACCAGTACGTTCCATCTCTTGCAAGTTGACTAAGGCTACTTCAAATGGAATAAAAAAGTTTGGTGGGCTTTTTTTTTTTTTTTTTTGTGACTTAGCAGTGTTTATCCACCTTTGTTTTCTTTACACTGTTTGCAGTTCCAAAGGGGTCACATTCAGCAGCTGACCATGAAAAATATTCTCCTTGGAACAAAGCTACTGGGAGTTCAGCGCAGGAGCTGCAGTCACAGGGGTGCTGATGAAATGCACACACAGACGCTTGACAGGATAGTGATTATCCCGTAGTTTAATAACATGTTAATCATCTTAGAGTCATTATTTGTTCCCAGGCACACACTGTCCTCCCATATTGACATTAAAAAAACCCCAACAAAACACACCAGAGGACACTTCTATAGGGCAAAACACACTAGAAAACTGAAAGGCTCCTGTCAGTGAAAACCATCTCCTCATCGCAAAACCAACACAAAGGTGGGGTGCTGTTGTGCTGCTTCATGCTAGTCACCCCAAATTATTTGGGATATAATCACATACACTTTTATGTACTAAATTTAATAATAATGTGAATGTAAAGCTGTAACAGTCTTGGTGTCATATGAACACACAGTGACAGCATCAGCAAAAACTTCCCCGCACCAGTATCTTACTGGTTTGCAAAGGTTCCTATGGGAAATCTGTCTGATTCATCTTCAGGTGACACACCGAACAGTGACTTCCAACAGAGCTGTCAATGTCAGATGCAGCAGTAGCTTTCAGTAGTTTTTATCTGGATTATCTGTGATTTGAGGTCACGACTATTTTCACATATGCTACCAAATGGTGCAGAGGCTTCTTTTGTCTGAAACTGTCTGAACTACAGGTGGGATGTGAGTACTGTGGGAGGCACCAATCAGTGGACAGTAAGTGTTTGATCTGGGCATTCTTAGTCTGCAAATATTCCATTTAAGTATGTCTGACTTCAATGGACCCATCTAGTCCAGGGGAAACTGCTTCTGAACAACTGAGCCTGTTTGGTGAAGACAGTCCCTCTGGCACAATGCGGCAAAAGAAGAAGGAGAAAATGACAGTAAGGAGCTTTGCCTGTAGCCCAAGCAGACACTAGGTGCTCCCATGAAGAAAATTCCTAAGGTCTAGAACAAAAAGTCATTGTCAAAAAGCAAATCTGGAAGGAAAGACCTAATCTGCAAACTCACAGACAGCAAGGACAGACATTATTTTTTAAATTAGTGTTCCCTTTAGACCTGGTTGTAGATAAAGAAGTCATTTACTGTAGTGTTTATTCTAATAGAATCTAACTTACAAGTTCAAAAGTCTTTGGGGGGTACTCTCTCAATGTAGATCTCTAGAGACTCCTCTTGGAGGTCGGACTGGTCCCAGGTCCTGTCAGGGGTCTGAACTGCATTTGCTGTACCCCAGCCAAGCTCTAACAGCCAGCCCAGTCCTTGCTGCTGCTTCCTAAAGCACATACAAACTGCACTGAAGTTAATGGGAGTTTGTGAGGAGGTCATGTCCTGATGCTAATAGAAGTAAATTATTCGCTGAAATATATTTAGTCGAGGCTTTGTCCAAGTCTTCAAGTAATGAGGTTTAAATAGCTCCCTGGGAGAATTTTACACTGTGTAGTTCATTTCCTTATCAGAGTTTTTACCTTAGTGTTCAGCCAAAATTTTCATTTCTTCCTTCCTTCTGCCTCAGAACATCCTAAATAACTTCTCTTCCATCTTGCTGCTTATCCCATTTGTAGATTGCTGGCAAGTTCTTTGATTCTCAACCACTTAACCTTCCTTTCACCAGCCTATAAATATTGATCTGTTCCAATTTTCCTTCTCCTGTCTATTCAAAAATCCCTCATAGTTGTTTTTGATGCACACTGAATGACCTTCACCGAACACTGAATTTGTTTGTTGAAATGAGCTACTTAGAAACGCATGTATTCCTCTGTCAGAGTTGTGTGGAGATGAACACTTAGCTAGAACTTCTCAGTCCTTCACATTACTGCTTTCCAGATTTGTCCATCACAGTAAGCACGTACAACTTGAATTCTTTTTCTTGAACTAGATTAGCTGGCATTTTCCCAGGTTGAATCCAATTTTTGTTGCATTTCATCAAGTTTTTAAGACCTTCAAGAAAAAGATTATTTGTTTCTCAGTTGCTTTCTGTCTTTGTTTTCATAACTCATCCAGAGCACAACCAAAGCACAGTCGGGAGGTTTCATTAACCTGTGAGTGACTTCTTTGTCTAGGTTATTTGTGACTGTATTTTCCCAGAAGCTACCAGTGATCTCGACTGTACTATTAGTCACCTTGTTCTAACTCAGCATTCGCCCATTTCTCAAACTGGATCTTGATGTTCCTCTTGACTCACCGTTAGCTTTAGGGAACAAACAACTGTTGGGCTTACATTAGAAGGTATGATATCAATTGAATCGTATTCCAGGAATGGAGACAATTGCAGTTTTGGTGTATATATGCACATATATATTTATGAAAATGAGTATGGTTCACTCCACAGATTATAATTTTGTATTTCATACTCAAAATTATTTCAGTTTCAAGTAATGCAGTAGATGCTGCAGCAACTGCTGCCTGCAGCAAAGCTCGTGCAAACTGGCAGCTGCAGACATTATTATAATACACTACACAACCATTAGAAACTGCTCTGGATGGGGAACCAAAATCGTCAAGAACTTTCTGCAGATTCCTAGTAGCAGATCTTGTCTCAGTAGTCATAGCATTATTTCTGTTTAATATCTATGTAAAAAAGAAGCCTGAATGTCTGAGAGTTATTCTTAGATCAGTTGTCTGTTCAGAAGGAATTTTCCTTCTGCATTCCAGCCAGCGGAAATGCCACTGTGTTTTTGGAAGCAGAGCCCATAGCCACCTGCATCTTTCTGGCCTTAGTCTAGTCCGTTTTTGGATTAGACAAATAAGACATCGTGTAGCAAAATGTCACTGTTCAGGGCTTAAAGCACCCGCTAAAAACATCTGGATATTGCTATTTACCTAGAGCTTAGAATCTTTGCTTTTCTTCTGTCTCGTGTTTCCTCAAGCTTGTCCTCACAAAAGGTCACAGACTAGAAGAAAGTCCTCCCTTTTGCAACCCTTACATAATCCTATTGATTTACCTTGTGCTCAACCTAGTTAATTTCAATTTACCCTTTTATGATTTGTTTCCCTCGAAGTTAATAAACCTATGCTAACCACTTTAGTTCCAGCTATTATTTGTTTGTGCCAAACCGCATGGGAGGAAGATGAATGATGGTCTCCTGTGCTGTGCCTCAGCACAGAAGTGCCAGCCCAGGGCACAGCCAGCCCTGGTGGCTTGCACAGAGCTGGAGGCCACTGCAGTGATGCTGGTGGACTGTGCAGCTGCTCCCTGTTCATGACCACACCGGGTGACACCTGTGGTTGCGTCATGTCACCCGGTCCCCTCAGGAACACCTGCCATATGGCCCAATAGCGGGTTCAGCTGAAGTTTGATGAGCTCTCTGGGCTGTGACATAATTCAGGATCTACATATCAACGAACAGGCTGATCGACAATGTATCTTTCAACTTTGTTCTGCCTTTTAGACAAACGTCCTGCAGGCAGCTTGCTATGGCAGTGGGTTCACTCTGGGAAGGACCCGTCACTGCTGCCGAGCAGCACCAGGACATTCAGACAGCGCAGATAACACTGAGGCCTCAACAACAACGTGGCCAAAGTGATGGTGTTTACCTCAGCTTTGGTGTGGTGCCAAAGCTGAGGTAATAACACCAGCTCCACAGACAGACTCATTAGTTCAGGAACATTACTTTAAAGAAGTTACACTGCTCAGTTTCACTGGTGCAGATGTCCCCTGCACGATGCCTGAGCACGGGAAGCTCTCTCCTGGCTGATACCGCTTGTGCCCCAGTACCTCCTTCATTCAGACGTAACAACAGAACCTACAGATGTTATCACATACAAGGCAAAAGATGAGGATGTATGACAATGTCATCTGTAAGCCTCTAGACCAAGCATATGTTTAAGTGACATGTCGAACAGGGTTGTGTTGTTAAGGAATGACCTTTGCATTCTCTTGTGACAAACCCCTGAATGTATCTTGCAGCGTTTTGGAACGTCCTCAAAACATGCGGAAAATCTCCATGAAAAGCTATGTCGCTTTCCACAAGTTTTCTGATCATGTTGATACAGGGAGGTCAGAATTTCACAATCGCAAACACTCCTGAAGTCACAGTGCTTCGGGCAGCGGTGAATTTAGCCCAAATGCATTAGTCCACAATAACATTTTTCAAAACATTTATACGAAATGGTACCCGTGTCTAGTAACATATTATTTGGTGTTCCTTTCTGTATCCCTGAATGGTCTCTCTAAAGTCCAGTTCCCGTGGATATCTGTATCATTTATAACATTTCCAGCCGGCAGTTATTTCAGCTCACCTCTGAACGAGGCCTGTGACTCAGAGCAAAAGAAATATTTGAGGAAGGATAATTCCAGCAGTGTGGTGTTGGGGGGCAAAGCAGGGCTGCAATTCATCACACCGTGGCCTCCATGTTACCCCTATTTCAGCCACGGTAAACATTTTTCCAGGAAAATGAATACGTAACTCTAGATCCCGTACCAGTATTATTTTAATTAGATTTGTAGCAAAGACAAAGCACAATATATAATTGCTGACTGACCCACAAATGGCTTCAACTACAAATACTGAGAACCAGGTAAGAGCAGTGCATAGTGCCTGGAGATTTTACCAGATCAAACAGCTGAGCTCTTGACAGCTCTGTAGCTTTCCTTTGCCTGCTGTTTCTTGGAACAGCGAATTCAGGAGCCATTTGTGAGTCACTGGCCAGTTCATTTTCACTAACCATCCATGTCACATCTGAACTTTCAAAGGTCACAATGGAAACAGCTACCACTTAAAAAAAAAAAAAAATCCATCTCGAACTCAACTTTCCTGTTTCCTTCCCTGTTTCTCAAAGAGCAGTTTCATTGTACTTTTTTGGACAGGTTTTTGGAATGTGCATACATTTGGGTGGTAAAAAGTCTACATACAATCCCTTAAAATGCTCTCTTACAGTTACTCTTCCACTGAATAAATATTTTTATGATGATCAAGTATGAAATGCAAAGTGCCATTTCCTGAGTGCTTGCTGAGGGCTTTTAAATTTGCCTTCATTGAGAAATTTAGAACAGCAGTTGTAATTTCCCGCAGTTTCCCAGGAAACTAATGCATTTTACTCCAGAGAGAAGCACAAGGACCTAAAGCTCTATGGACATGTATTTTTTAAACAATTTTACTCATTGATTTCATGCCGTGAAGAGTCCAAAGCAGAACAGCCTTTTGTGTGACACAACAATGAAGATGCCAGCCAGTGACATTTATAAATCCACTATTAGTCGCACTTGCCTGTACACCCAGACTCAAATGCATAATGCTTCGAATCACATATCTGACAAGGTCCAACTTAAAACATGCCAGAGATGAGGAGGAACAGGAATCATCATGCAGGGATAAAGAGCCAGCTGCTCTCCTGGCTGCCGGCTCTCCAGGGCTCTACTGATTGATCAGCGAAACCTAAGGCTGAGCAGGGTTACCTGCAACACTGCTGCCGCTATTCTTGTTCCATCTCGTGTCACCAGGGCACTATTTATCTGCAGAACAGTCTTGTTAATGCTGGCTCCCCAGCTGTGAAAAGCAGGCAGAGATGCGAACAGCAAGAGCTCACCTCTCTCTTGCTCATGACCAGACTCTTAACGGGAGCCCAGCTCCTCAGACCTAATTATAGTCAAAAATTCCCTGTCACTGACTGTGAAGAGGGATGGGGTAAATCTTAACCTGACCCAGAGCTAGAGTGGGACTGAGATTATTCCCTGCTGGCCACACAGACTGTAATTGTCCTTCTGATTTTTTTTTTTTTATAGTTTGCACCTTCAAAAATATTAAGTAATGTTCTCAATGCTCTGAAATGATTAAAAACAGGTTTCTAAGAATATCGTTAGATGCTCCTCAGGGCAGCACACGGTCTGACCTGTTGTACAGAGCAATAATTTACAGTTAAGGGAGGTGAGAGCTCTGAACTTTTCAGGAAGACTTTGCATACAATAAAACCCTAAAGAAATACATACATTCATATGGAAAAGAATAATTATGAAAAAATTAATCTCCTATATTCACGAACCGCCCTGTTACATTTTTTACCAATTTGAATTAAAATCAACTCTTCTGATTACCAAGTTGGATATTATCATTGCACAAACCAAATTTTTATAAGAATAGTACTGTTTGCATACAGCACTTGCAATCAGTAGGTCTCAAAGTAATATACAGAAATATGATAATCCTCAGTTTCTAGATGGGGAAATTGAGGTTCATAGAGGTGAAGTCACTTGCCTAAAATCCTCCAATGGGTCAGAAATCTCCATGAAAAGACCAGATTTCAAAGCTTTTGCAACAGCTTGATGCATCAAAGAATTCCAAAGAGAAATTACTGATATTCAGGTCCATTCAAAACCTGGAAATCAAATTCAGGTTCTTGAAGTACCCAAATACTCAAAATGAGCATCTGGTATTGCCACCAAAAGTTATCCTCCTTGACTAGAGGAACCTAAGATGATGAGTATGTTATATAAAATCAGTAAATATTACTGTTTGCCTTGAAGAGATAAAATCATAGTCCTTTTTGTTATAAAAAACTCTTTCTTACATCTTAAGAGTTGCACAGTTTTGGCTCCCTTGCTATTAATTACATATCTATTTATTAAAGTTTTCATTAACAGCTGCCTGACATCAAAGTCAATCAAAATAACGAGGGGATGTGGGGAAGGGGTTATATTCTCTTTAGTACATTCCCATGGTTTTGATCAAAGTATACACAGAATCACATTAAGCAGAGACTGAACTTTGTGGGATGCGGCTATATTCAGCTGGCAAATAGAAAAATAATCTCCTCTAGTTTATAGGGTACATACACCTGTGTTTATCCTCTTTCTGTCTCCCATCTCCATTTTTTCCTAACAAGTGTTCATTATAGATGTGCAAACTGAATGGGTCCGGGGTGTTCAAGACTAGAGTCTAGCCCATGAACCGATCCGGGTCACAGCTGCTTTCTCTTTACCTTCTCCGTCAGGTTCTCCATTGCTGAACTCTATAACAGCACAATGCTGAGTTGCATCAAGGCTCCTTAGCCAATATGGGAGAGTGATTGTTGATGGAGACTGCCCCAGGCTTAGCTTTTGTGAACAGACGTTTTACCTTTATGCATAAATGCACACTCTGAGGACAGAACGTAAAGCTTTGATGTGTCTTGTACTGCATAGGAGAGGGTCCCGAAGGCTGTTGTCATATATATTTGAAATGGAAAAAACATTGGAAAAAAACCTTTATATGACAACTGAGATTCACCTAAACAGAAAATTGACTGCCAAGCCGATAAAACAGCCTTTTTAAGGCTGTGTTATTTTCTAGAGCTAAATGCTCACAAATAGATTCAGCGACAGAAGCAAGGAAATCTATAGGTTTCTTTGAAATTTTTGGATGGTTATATGAGATAGATTATTATATGTGAAAGTAGCAGTCATATAGTTTAAACCAGATTTTCTAGTAGTGTAATTTCATCAACACAAAAGATTTTGCATATCCTGTTATTTTAAAGTTGTTGCCAAGTAGATGAAATGTTTCTAACAATGTAACCTAAAAAAAGACTCAAACTAAAAGAAACTTCAGTTTTTCTGCACTAGTTTAATCATATTAGATTAAACTCATATTGCAATCCTGCAGTAAATTAAGGATGTAAGTAAGTATGTTCATTAAAATAATGGGAAAATGAATGGAACACCAATGAACTGAAACACATCATCGGGGCAAAGAATATGTGTCCATCAGGCTTCATAAAAACTCCAATCTATTCCTGAAGTTACAGAACACGAACACATGGTCAAGGTCCCTGACATTCTGGTAAAAATTAAAAGTCTGAAGACTTCATTATTAGAAAAAGAGAGAGAAGTCCAGTTTTGTGCTATTAGACCAAAACAATAAATCTTGAAAAAAAAAAAAAAAACAAAACCCAAACCCCCAAATCAAAAACATTCCATTTCACTATAAAAATAGAAATTTCAACAGTTCCTTGAAGACTGATTTTTTTTTTTTTTTAAATTTTAGAAAAATGGGGGAACATTTCCTTCAACTTTCTATTAACTGAGAAGCAGCTGCCTGGCCCAGCAATGTGAGACTCTCCAGGCCACCAGTTCTTCAGGACTTGCTCAGTATCAGGCCATCTCAGTTTGCTTCCAAGAACTCAGAAGCCCTTTGACCATATGGGACAAGGTGGGGAATCACGTGGGATGTTCCCAGTATCATGGCATGTGGCACAGGACATGTCCTTCCTGCTTAGGGCTGCACGACAGAGACACTCTCAATGTGTTGGGACGTGGTGATGATGTGGAGATGGAGGCTAGAGTCCTGCCACAGTGCTGCAAATACCTAAACTGTTTTTCTAGCAGCAGCTTTAAGAGGGGAGAGGTGGATAATTCTGTGTGCTGGCATGCAGAACAGTTGTTTGTTCTGTGCCTAAAACTCAGGGAAAAAAACCAGTTGGGCAAAGGGTGAGCTGTGGCCCAGACAGGGGATCCAACATCTGCCCTTGGGCAGGGATGCCCAAGACCAGGCAGGTGTCTCTGATTTCTGGGGAGGGCCCTGCCATGGTACACAGCCTGGTCAAACGGTTATACTTCGATGTTATCAGTGTTTTCCAAAGGAAACATATTCCTCCAGAAAATGAGCTCTTACTATGTGCCCCCATTGAAATGCCGGCACAGCCAAACCACATTTTTCTAATGTCATGTTATCTATGCACCTAAATTCTGCCTTTCCCATGTGGGATATCCTCTGCTGCCTCTCCTGAACTTGTCTGTGACAGTCGTTACACAATACTGCAGTGCTCTTTTGCCCTCTCAAAGGCTTTTCTTAAGTGGTAGATTATTGCTCATTTATGGTTAGATATCTACTCGCTTATAAAGGGCCTAATTCTGCTTTTACAGTCCCCTTAATTGTGAGACGCTGCATAGAAAATACATAAGTGGTGAACAAATGGGAGAAAGATAAGGTCAAGTCCAAACTGATGAGGTTCTCTAGAATAAAAAGGAGTTATATAAATAGAAGATTATATTTTCTCATTAACAAGGAAGTTTTTTTCATTTTCTTGCTGAGCCTTTGAGTGTGCTGTTCAAGTCAGAATGAACTTTTGTTTTCAGTGCCTAACTTTGGTGTTTCTCAAAAAACTTAATAAACAGTTTAGCTTGCAACTTACTTGCTGCCAGATGGAGAGCGCTGGGATTAATGTTAATGAGCAAGGGATGAAAACATTTCTCAAGGCTGGAGAGTTCTCTAAAGATGGGTATTTCTGTCTTCATGCCTAGTGGCCAAATTCTGCTTGCAGATTCCTCAGCGTAAATCAAAAGCAACATTATCACAATCATGGGTATGAGAAAGGTAAAATCCTAATAAACAAGGAAAACAAAGCCTCAGGGGGTTTTGAGAAAGTGCATTAGTTTAGGTAATTTTGAGCAACTCTTCTCAAGAAAGCACTTGGGGACAGTTAAGTTTAATTAGGCTGCAGCTTGTCCTAACTGCGGGTGGTTTGGTTTCTGCAGGAGTTTTGGTACTCTCCTGTACCAGTGAGTAGCACTGATCTACCACCGAAACGGCTCATTTCCTGGACTTTTCTCTAAAAGAGGTGCACGTGAAATTGCCCTTTTGAATTAACTAGACCTAAATCTTAGTGCAAGAGGCAGGGTTGGGTGGGAAGAGGTACCTGTACATACGAGCTGACCTGAAGAACACTCTGTGTCTGCCTTAAGTCGTGCGGGAAGGGCTGGGATCGTGACTGCTCCTTTCATCTGACTGCTGCTTCTGCCTGGGAACCGTGCACTGTTTTGTGCTCTACCAGGATAAGACTATATTCTTCACATTTCCCTACTGGGACCTTTACCTGCTGAAACCTTCACAGTTTTTACCTGCTTGGAGTCAACACAACTACAGGAAGAAAACTTCAGCAAGTTTACAAAGCTTAGAAGAGGTAGGTTTCAGGTTTCAGGTTTCAATTATTTTTGTCATTTATTTGGCCAGGCAGAAAAACGTGAGTCTAACAGCAGTCAAAGTTAATTAAAGTTTGTGTTTTCTATATTCACCCACAGATTTATTTTAATGTGGTTGTCCTTGACATGTTGCATTTGAGACAACAACATGGTGGAATGACTCAATTTCATACATGATTTATTGCAATTTTTTAAACAGTACATTCCTTGAATCATTTTCATATATAATTGAGCTAAACTTGCTTTTGACTCATTCTGAAATAGGAAATCTTGTATTGGACTAGGTGAGATTTATACCTCTTTGGCATCTCATTAAGACACCAATTCTAGGTCATTACTAATTTTTAAAATATCCTTGAATCTTATTAAAATGAAATTGAGTTGCTGTGATTTTAAAATCTAAACTTGGTGTTTGAATATATGAAGATAGGATTTTTTTTATTTTCTGAGTATTTTCTTACTTCTGTTATGAAGTTCTTTGAAAAATCTTTCTGATTATACTGTCTGGTTTGAAAGTATTTATGCTAGTTTTAAGGAAACCTCAGAAAACCAGTAAACGTCTGGTAAAACAAACAGAATATATTCCAGGCCTAACTGGAACTCCAATACTATCAGGCACTCGGAATCCTTTGCTGAGGAAATCCACTTAGCTGCTTAGAGGTTCTACAATACAAAACAGTGCATACACGCAGAGAGCACCTTCTTTTATAGCCTTGGAGGGGCAGCTGGTCTTGCTCAAAATGGGACAAAGAGCAGGAAAATGGGTGCATAGATGGTGCTAATTTGGGAAGATGTGAATTTGCCTTCCCAGTCTTACTTACCACTCAAACTCTCACAGTAGTCACTGAAGTATTCAAAAATAGGAGCTTGCAGCCCTAACTATAGCCTTGTTAAACGAGCAGAAATTTGTAACATCTCTCCAGTTAGAGGGACTTGCTGTTTAGAAAGCAGATAATTTAGCACAGTGCATGTCATCCACTTTCAGTAAGTTGGCAGAATATTTCAAAGCACAGCGGAGCTCAGCAACAGTTCTATTGCTTTAATTATAACTCATCCCAGGTTTGATCTCCTCAAATCCTTTTGGCCCAATTTTGATTCATGTTGACATGCTAACAGGAAGCAGGGACGATGGGGAAAGAGAAGGAAGGAGAGAAGGAACTCTGCAAGATATTAATACTCATGTCAGCAAACAATTCCAAAAGTCGCACTAGTATATGGCTGACCTAGTGCCACCAAAGTGTAACTACAAGGGAAAATAGGAACATGCATAACAAAGGCAGCACTTGGGGATGTCATCATGTTTATAGAGTACCAGCATTTCTATAGGACACCATTTGCTTTCTTTTTTTCAGTGTAACTGATCTGAAAAACTTCCTCAGTTCTGCAACTTGGAATTTCCATGCCAGCTCAGCAGAAACTTTCCTTAGAAAAATATCTGGAAAGTCAAATCTGGTTTGAAGATTGAATAAAGCGCAGTTGTTTGAATCCTTTAAAGCAGCCTTGTCCTGATGAGCAATCGTGGCACCTCCTTGTTCAATGAGGCTGCTCTCTGACACCGCTCCTCACTTAAATGATAAAAGTACACTTTTGCTCTCCCATTCCTCCTGGAATTGATGTATCTAAGAGGATGAAAATTTGTTTCTATTACTACTTTGTACAACAGCTGAACTACTGCATTTTCATTACCTCCCTTTGTAGGGTCTCCCCGAAGGCACTGGGGTTGCACAGGTCTACAAGTCTTGAGTCTAGCCTGCAGACATTTTGTTCTTGGCAATAACATATGCAAACATATTTGACTTCTTTTTTCCTGACCTGTCACTTGATAAAAAGTATTTTAAAATGTGAAGTGAGTGTATTTGATATAGAAAATCTGTAGGCAAAGCAAACAAAGCACCAATGATATTTATTTAGAGCAGAATTGTAATTCAAAGATTTTTTTGTTGTGTATCACTGTAACTGTAAAAAAACATTCAACTGTAAATATTAATGTTAACGTGTGTATATTCTGGGATTGCAGATTTCTCTGCAATATGGCTTAGGTTTTTTTTTCAGATTACAAGTTCAAAATTCCTGAATGAAATTCATCAATGGTAGTGAATTTGCAGGATTTGCAAGAGTTCAGGATGTTCAGAAATGAGCATTTTTGAAATCTAGCTATCAATGTCACAGGAAATCTGAGTTTTTGAAAATTAGGCCCTGAATTTTTTGTTTCAGCTTTAAAAAACATTTTTGTGCCTAAAGATGAAATGAAATCGCCAGAGAGATTTATAGAAGCACCTAAACATTGGTTGTTAGTCAATGAAAATTAAGTGTATAAGCCAGTCAGATGTTTCTGTAAATCATACTAGATGTCCAGCTGCATATTTAAAAATAGAAAACATTTATAAATCAATTCCTTTGAAGCTGCAACCTCTCCTAAACCATATCAGCTATCTGGCATCTCAGTATTGAGGGATGGATTGCTCTCAGCCTGGATCCTTATTTTAAAGATGATCACAACTGAAGCATCAGTTGTGACGTCACTGGTTACTAAATTTCTATACCTTTTTGACTCATTTTCCCCTCAAGACAAATTATATGTTGTTTACCATCATATTCTGGAAAGACATGAAAATATGTTTCTCCTAAGGGATAGTATGTGACCTTTGATGTCTCGTGGAAATATGGTGAAGTATTTTGAGATGTTTTCTGCAGTAAGATTTTATACCCATGTAAAGCCAGGAATAAATGACAGTGATTTGCAATTAATTTCCCATAATATAGAAAAGACTTTTTTATGTTTCACTTTCAGCTTACTCATGTGTTCTGTAATATAGACTTGCTAGGAATATACAGGGAGATGGCACATGTTTTGCTTGGAACAGATGCAAACTTGGATCTAAAATGAGAGGTGTGTTTTGTAAGTTGTTACTGATGACATATGGGCATGACAAATTCAGGACAGATTGTCATTTAACACCACCAAGAACCTTACCCGTCAAATGAGGCTGGCTGTGACCCTAACCGATTGCATCACTGCCTGCACTCATGTCTTTGTGTCCAGGAGGAATTGTTTCGACTCCCTTGGCATTGTGACAAATTCACAAGATCACATACGTCATTTAAAAGAGTGACTTTGATGACCTCTATACTGCTGCAAGTGCCCTTGTGCTCATGATGCTGTGTAATTCTTTACGCTCAGTTGTACCTACATGTGTACAGCACACAGCCTGCACACAGAGACCACGATGAGGAAGAGGAGAGCACAACATGCTTGGTCCTCTGTGGTGCTGAGGCTTACACAAGTGACTCTAACATGGAACACCCTGATGCTGACATCTGATTCCCCAGTATTTCCTTTCCAGTGTTACGTGGTATAAAGCCAGTGAGAGACACTCTGTCTTGACGCTGCCAAATGATGAAAGGAAACCTCACAATGTTATTGTGGTGTTTACTGGCAGCTTAGAAATGCTGATTAGAAGAAAAGCAGTAGGCTTTAGCTGAAAATCTGAAACTATTTGCTTGATAGACACTCACCTGTAGGTGACTGTAGATTAATGATGGGAGAGGTGGCTGCTTTCCATGCTCCTTATTACCTTACCAGCCTAAGGAAATTTCCAAGAGAACTGTGCTGACCTTTTCTCCAGAGTGGCATGAGGAAGAGCTATCGAAAGAAAGGGGAAAAAAGGGATCTGCTCCTCAGACAAAGAATTTAGAGAGAGATGAGCAGAGAACTGTGTGAGTCATCCAGCTGCCAGAGGAGGAGACAGCAATCATCTCTGTGTCTGTGCGTGCACAGGATACCTGGCTCTAGGCGACTGCACATTTTGCTTGCATGTGAGACTAGCCCTAAGTGAGGTTCTCAATTTCCATATTAATTCAAGGACTGCAGCCAACGGTAAAAACCCAAAGTCTCCAGGGAAGGGAAACAAATCACTTTGACTTCTGAAGGAAATCAATATTAGACGGGGCACTGGTTAAAGTATGGAAACCCCTGGATCAGTTCCAGATTCTGTGTGAAGACATCCCTTAGGGATTCTTAGAATAGATCTTCATTATATTCAGCTTAGAAACTCCAAGCAGGAAACAAAGTTAAGCTGGACAATTCTGCAAGTAGCTTGTCTTTTTGTCTAGAAACCAAAATATATTTTAGTGTAATTTAAAACAGTCTGCTCAACCTGTGAACTCTGCCAGCAGAAACACCGCTCTGCCTACACAATCTCCTATCTGGGAAAATAATGAGCAGAAGAACAAACCTCCGAAGTTAAAAAGTCCCCTTTCCCAAGGAAAGGTTACAAGACACTTGGGTACTAGATGATAGGAGAATTTACGTAAAATGAGATACAAGACAACCATCTTCAATTACAATCCACCTTACAGAGGTGGATCCTAGAAGACCACTCTGTGGCTTTTTGAAATAATGTGAAGTCAGAGGCAAATTCACAGGTGAGTTCTTCAAGGATGCAGAAGACACTGTATTGGTTTACCCATTCTTGGACAGTAAAAGGATATTCTTTTCTGATTCGAGCTGTACCAGTGCAATGTGCTGCCACCCTCAATCCAATCCTCGCTGCAAATCATCAACTTTCCTGTGGTAGAAATCATGCTGCCTCAGATCTGTTGATGCTCAACCCACTCACATGACTTTTCCTTAACCTGTATCTGTCTAAATAAGGCATATTAATTGAAATGGTTCAACAGCAAATTTTTTCACTAATC
Organism: Buceros rhinoceros silvestris; assembly: GCF_000710305.1. Lineage (NCBI taxonomy): Eukaryota > Metazoa > Chordata > Aves > Bucerotiformes > Bucerotidae > Buceros > Buceros rhinoceros. The sequence continues at coordinate 7,001 of NW_010408705.1, read as the reverse complement.
CATCTAATTTTGAATAAAATGGGTTAGGGAGCACATGTACAAGCAGTCCTGCTGGCAGGTTTGAGGGGGCTGTTCCCCTCAGCACAGGAATGGTAGGTAGGTGCTGGGGAATGTTGAATTTTTGACAGCTCGACAGAACTGTTTGCAAAGTGAACCTCACATCTCACCGTTCTTCCATTACCTCTGGGATCTTTTGTCTTTCAGTGTCATTGAAATCTTAATGCTCTAGGCAGTCAGGAAAGTTAAGCCTAATGGTGGAGAAACAAAACCATAAAAGAGTGAAATTAAAGACGGTAACAAAATCTTGCTTTGTCCAGTCCGACACTCAAGGATTGCAGCTGTTCCCATTAAATCAAAAATCAACACCAAAATACCCCCTTTATAAGGACAGTCTTGGTTTCAGAAATCAGGGAACAAACTAAAATTTCAAGAACTTCCAAAATCTTTAAAGAGCCAGTAATATCCATCTCATCAACATGACACATGGTTTCATAATTAAACAGTTATTAAAATCTAAAAGCAGTCATACACAGTCTCAAAGTCAAAAAGCATACACAGATCCATGCCACACTCCATTTATACAAAAGCCTGGTTAAAAAAGGAGCAAGTCACCATCTG
>NW_010408705.1:0-6288 GCF_000710305.1 Buceros rhinoceros silvestris | reverse complement strand
TGCTGAACCATCTGCTTCATCCAAGTCCTGTTCTTCATTTACGGTCACTGGGATAGGAGCTTCCACAGGAAAAAACGTTGAGCATCATCAGAATCCCCAAATAAATATTTAATACCTTCTAATACCACCCTCAGCTTAGTCACACTAGTGGTTTCAGGACAAAATTTTGGCTCAGGACACAGATTTGACTTAGCTGCCTATACACTTCAGGATTGAGGACATGTTTTTAAACAGCACTTCAAGTGCCAGCCAGTTGAGCTGAGGGGTTCTGCCGTTTCTGCCTTACTGCCCACCGTGGGGTGAGTAGACCATAGCCTTGGCAGAAAGCCATGGAGTGAAAGACTGCATTGTCTGAGCCGGGGGGACTGTGGCCATTTGCAAAAACGGTGAGTTTTGCCGTTGATCCTGTGTGCTTTCAGTTCTAAAAGGAACCAAAGTGAGATTTGCAAGCCACATATTTCTTTCCATATAACCTGGAAACTACATAATTCCTGCTACATGATAATTAAATCTAAGCCTACCTTAATGTTTAGCCTACCAAAGTGTCTGGGCTCTCAGAAAGAAGTTACTTTCCTGCTCTTCTGAAACAAACCTTCTGTGGAAGAACTGTCTCTCTGCATGTGATGTGAGCGCAGAAGGGTAGAAGTTCCCTTTGCCTGTTAAACATTTCTTCATCGGCTCATTCTCTTGCCTGTGTCTTAGCAGCCTGCCCAGGCAGGCGAAAACCAGGCTTTACACTTCTCTGCACTGAGAACACCTGTGTGTCCAGGGGAGGGCTGTAACCCCCTGTTATTTACTGTGCAAACAGCAGAAGAGGGACAGACAGCTATCCTGATGCCTTTGTCTGCAGTCTGGTAAACTTTTAATCCCAAGCGGTCTGTCTGGTGCTGACAGAATTGGTGCATTCCCTAATTCCCAGATGCAGAGGTTACTGCTGCGGTCAGAATTCAGCGAAGGTGGGAATAGAAGCGCTTGTGACTGTGATGGCAGAGAGATGTGTCTTTGTTAGTGTCTCTGAAGCAGTTACCACTCCTAGCTCTGTCCTTCACCCTCTGATAGACTTTACTACAGTGAACCAGTAAATGAGCATGGCTTATCAGCTCCAGTGCAGATCAGATGAGATCGTTTAAACACCTCCGTCCAAACCTTGCTGCTCTGACACCCCGCATTCTTGAGCTGTCCCCTAAGCACAGCAAAGTGGCTTCCCTCTGCTCAGAGTTAGGATGTTCTGTACAGACCTTCTTTTCCTGTCCAAATCATGTTGTCTTCACTTTACAATTTCCCTGTTCAGTTTAAATAAATTTATCTTGCCTTCAAACATGGAAGAATAGAAAACATTTAAAACCCTAAATAAAAAAATATCCTCTTGCCCCCCCCAAAACTCTTATTCTTCCTTTTGACCCTTCCTTTTCTGAATCCATTTCAGTGGATTCTCCGAACAGGGATCAACTGCAACAGCCTATCAGCCCAGTTACCATTTTCCCATGTAAATTAATGTATTTGTGATGGGATTGAAAATGACACTTGAGGAAAAGAGAGCCTTGGGTCCTTCCACCAGGTTCCTATAGCAACTCTGCACGCAAGCAGGTACAGCTCAGGGTAAAGTGGCCATAAATCTTTTGCATTCTGACGTGTCTTCAGCTACAGATTGGCTTGGTTTCATGGCACAAAGCCATCTAATAGAGGTTGCTCTGGTACATCATGGGCTGGCTCAGCCCCAAAGGGATATTCTTGCAGAAGAGTATATGCTCTGGCTGACAGGCATTTCCCTGACCAGGTTTGCAGGACAGGAGCTAGAAGGTGGCCAGTAATGTGCTACCATTTTGTCAGTCTCCCACCTCAAAGGCCCACAAATTCCAAGACACATCAGTATTTTGGTAAGTTTAGTCCCTAGAATGGCAGAATGGAGCTAGAAGGGGTCGTTATCTAACTCCGTGAGCTTTACTTTCCATTGTCTTGTAGGCTGCTCCCTAGAGCTGCGCAAGGCAAAGGTAATGTGGTTGGATGCCTTTTACAGTCATTTTCATAAGCACAAATGATAATATAATGTGTAAAGCATAAAATAACAGCTTTTAAGTTCATAATAATAATCCTTTCCTCAGTACAAAAGGAAATCATTTGCATAACTGTTAGCTATTGTTTATATAAATATTGTACAAATTTATCATGAACTCCCAGTCCTGAGGAATGATGAAATATGATAGCAATTATTGCTGAGCAATTCTCAAGGTCCCTATTTACTTGAAAGACAATGAAGAACTAAAATGAGCAAAATGTTGTGTTTAGAGGGGAGCCCAGAGCAGCTTGCTCATTTAAAACAGGAAGGGTGAATGCTAATTGCAGCTAATAGCCAAAGCAGGCTCGCTTTCCACAGCAAAAAGATTTAGTGTTTCCATTAGACGTTCCCCAAAGCTTGAAAGCAAGACTGAGGAAACTGGTGTGGAGCTGTGCGGGAAACATACAGCTCTGCCCGGAGCACAGGAACCTGCAGAGGTAACGGTAAGTGGATAATGAAGAGGATTAGCACAAAACCTCACCACCCCACTGATAACAGTTCTGAGCCATGGTCTATTCCTTCTTGAAGGAGAGAGGAGGCACCCAGGACAATTCTCTGAGCTGGAGAAGGTGCATCCAAAAAGAGATTACGGGGCTTACTCTGTTGTTTCTTAAGGGTGAGGTTCTGCAGCAGCAAAAATGTGGTCACTTACTGTTCACTCCTGTAGTGACTGGCACATTTGGGATCCTTTTGTGCCATAACATGAATCTGACTGAAAATCGGATATTTACTTTTCCATCCATAAACAACATTGGTATATTTTTTGCTTCACAGCTTACCTGATTAGGCACCATTTTAGTGAAAGAGAGGCAGGACTCTGTGATAAAAAAGAATCTTCAGGCCATAAAAATGGTCCATACTCCTCTCTGGCTCTTTAAATCCCTGTCAGAAAAAGCAAACAAGATCCATATATCCTGATCATTTGATAACCGTCTTGCTCAGTCTTGGCTTCTTGTTGAAAGCACTGCCCAGCCAAGAGGGCTGCACATACCCTAGTTTCTGTACCTCATTTCTTTGGAGGATAAGGATAATAAGGGTATTTGGAGACAGTACTTCAGGGGAGCAACTGTTCTGAAAGCCGGGCATTTGGCAACGTTTTCATAAGGGTGTGACTCTGCTCAACTGTTCTATCCTCCCTTGTGGGTATCCCAAAGACACGGCAATCTACAGCCCCCAGGTAACCAGCCTTTTCACAAGTTCATCATTGCTTGCTTGAGATACCACTGAGTACCCTCATATTTGAATGCCACCAAAATAAATTAATGCCTTTCTACTCTAAAATTAGATATTTAAGAATGTCAACTTTGCACACAAAGATTTGTTACTGCTGGGTTTTCAGGTTACAGCTTGTTTCTGCTAGTTACAAAACCAAAGTTTTACTGAAGAGTCGCAGCTGAAGGACAGGGAGCTGACTGCTGTTCCAGTTTTTGCTTTTCCACCAGATTTGCTTCCCAAATTTAAGCCATTTGTTTTGCATTGGCAATAAAGAAACCCCAGAGGTATCAGAAGTGGCACTGTCTGGCCTGTAGCATTGCCATTACCTGCAATAATGATGAAGAAATCTGAGTCAGGTTCACTGGCAACACTAAATTCTGCAGTGGAGCTACATTTGGCTGGCGTGAAAGGATGAAAAAACACATTTAGATGAAATTCAGTTTGCATTCCTTCTGCAAGTAAGAGGAGATTCAACCTGTATCTCTAAAGCTTCAGCACGTTGTTAGGAATGTAATAAATAATTTCTTATCTTTTAACTAATCCCATTTCAGAGCTGGTTTCTCCATGAGGAATCTTAAATGGAAAAGTAAGGTCCCCTGTGAAGAATAAAATAAACATTTTAACTAAGCCATTAGGAAATAATTTCTGCTCCCTTTTCACACTTATTTGACTTCTATGTTCATTAATTTTTGAAAATTCTGGTTGTAAAGATCTCAAGTCTTGGTGGAATTGCAGGCTAAAGAACATTACAGTGTGCTGCACTCCATCATCAATCATGCCAGACTACCTGGCCAACCTCATTTTCCATCATTAGCAGAAGTGATATTGCTTCCTCAGTGATGAAATTATTTAACAAAATTAGAAATCCTGTGCCACCAATACTGCAAATTTGTCATCATTTGAACCAGGATGATCCTTATGTAAAAGGTCTGTTTCATTTACTTTTCAAATATAACCTATCAGGGGGCTTGCACTGGATGACTCAGGAAGTGCTTCGCATCTCTACCTTCTGTGATTCTAGTTAGCAACTGCCTTACAACAGAAGTAGAAATGCAGCCGGTAGAAAGATTTCAAACGTGCAGAGGAAAAGGGACTAAACCCATCATTTTTAAAATTTGAAAATTAAAACTTACTGGGTTGATTTTTGTCAGGTTTTCTGAAGAACAAACGAAGAAATGAAGAAATGAAGACTAAATAACATAGCATGTAAGAAATGGTTTTTTTCTTTTTTGCTCTCTGGAAAACGCAAATAGCCCTAACTGACGCCTGTCTTCTGCACTGAAAGTCAGGACCAGATCAGCATTAGAGGTAGAGATGAGAGAAAATAGTTCAATCACTTTCTGTTGAAAAGTACCTGTTTATCAAGACAGAGATCATATCAATAGAGGCCTGCTGGAAGCTGTTGAGCTTCCCAGAAATTTTTTCTGGATGGTTTCTTGCAAAGCCCCAGCTTCTGAGATGACACTGGTGTGAAGACTGTGATTCCAGGCTACCTTTGCCTTATGGATAACCTGGGGACTAGGCACATTTCAGCGTTTCGTTGGAGTTCCTTGGTTCTGGAGTTCTAATTCAGAAGGTTAGGCTTGGTGATGCTGCTGTGGTGCAATTTCCAGTTGCCATTGGAATCCACCCATTCCCAGGATCTGCTCGTTGCAGATTTCCACAGAATGCAGCTGTATCAGACCCAGCGCTCAGGCAGGATCCACAGACCCGCCTGAGGGAAGTGACTGCAGTCAGTTCACCTGCCAGTGAAACACACTCAGCTGAGGGACAGAGCTTCTAGCAGCACACGACACTGCAGAGCAGACAAAGGAACAGTCGAGCCAAGTGAAACTGCCAAGAGAATTTATGAAACAATCCTATTGCACAAGGACCAGCTTTGTCTATCCTTGTCTATCCTATCTTTATTGACTCTAAAATGAACTGTGCTTTGGTCTACACTAATTTTACTAAGATACTGGAATCTTATACCTGTATCATTACAGAAAGTTTCTTGATGTCTTTGCTGATGATAAACTGTCCAGCTGTAGTCTGAGAAAGAAGAATTCTTCCTGCATCGACTCAGGACGTATCTTTATTAGTTCACTCCAAAGCTGCAATTGACTGTGGCCCCAGAATTACTGCCCTGTCAAACCCGCAGTGTAGTTAGGAATGGAGCACTTTGCCTCCTGCTCTCTTGCCTTGTCCCATTGCAATCAGCTGTCTGACAGTGGTGCTGAAAGGAATCCTTGCAGAGGCCACTGATAACATATATTAGTCATGTCAAACGTCAAGCTTGTGAAACACTCAAACTCTGTCCTTACCATTGATTACACAATTCCTACCAAGAGCTGAATATTATGGATATGAAGTTCATAAGTCTCAGAGCAGGATCTTGCAAAACTTGTTCAAGTTTTCTTTGAGTTCTCAATCCCAGCACTAGCCACTCTCAGTCTAAGAAGGCTCAGAGGTTTCACAAATGACAGTGGCATGATTCAGACTACTTTCTTTAAACCCTTCTGTGCCTTGACATTACAGTAGATGCCAAGTGTCAGAAGAAATGCATTTTTCAGTCCTGACTTATTGCCACTGTCCTGTATCACCATTGCTGACCTATAGCAGTGCCTAGATCCTAATTTTAGATCAGGGGTTTAGAGCAGAAAGCAAAATAGAGAAAAATAGAGAAAAAGTCTTTACTCTGATAAATAGTTTCAGACAAAACCAAAATAGAATAAAACTCAAATATAGATACCCAGAAATCTGGAGCAATTTGCCCAGGATTATAAAGCAAGAGTGGCAAAGCAGGAAATAGAGCCAGGGCTTCTAAGCAGCGGTGTTATGCTTCTGTAATAAATGTGTTACTTTTTATTATGATATGACTGGTATTCCCTGTTTAACAGCCCCCCCGTGGCATCGAGGAGTGTTTCATAATTCCTGTCTCTTATCAGGCAAAAGGTTTTCTAATGTCCTAATCATTAAATGCACAGAGAGGTTTTTTATATATATATATATATATATATAGGTAAAACAGAAGGAAA
>NW_010408704.1:0-15788 GCF_000710305.1 Buceros rhinoceros silvestris | reverse complement strand
ATCAAATATTAATAAAACAATGCTATGAAGGGTGACCCTTGGAGAAGGAACAATCAAATAATAAGGAAAGTTAAAAACTGGTTTTGATCTTTTGATCCGTGGACAGTGGACACTGTACATTCATGACAATAATTATTTCCAGTGTTCAATACACATTAGACATTTTAATATAAATCATATTAACTATTTTATCAGCTGAAGACAACTAACCCCATTAAGAGACAATGACTTTAGCAATACTCTCCCTTCTGAGCAGAACTGAGGGAGGGCAGACCTCCCTGTCCCACTAAAGAGCTGGGTGTACATGGACAAGGCACCGCCCTGGGACATTGCTTTCTGCCTTGGATTTTGTTTTGCAAAATAAAGTTAATTATACATTTCTCCCCTTTGTTTTGACAGAGCCCTTTGAACTGCACTGCTGAAACGCCACCGAAGAGCAGGGTATTAGAGATCAAAACCAGGCTAGACCTGCAAACACAGATCCATCATCCACAACAGTTTTGATCCGGACCTCAACCTCAATCAGTGCAACTATCAGTTGCACTGGCTGAGGATACAAATGTCCCCACAAGCTTCAAGAATGTTCAGATACAAACGTGAAGGTGAACTTTCTGGCTCCTACCTTTCTTTTGACTTTAAAGCTCATCTCAACAGCAGCCTCCTGCACATGGTACATTCTCATTGAAGTGCATATTTTCCCGTGTTATACTAAGCACTTCAAAGCACACTCCCCTGTTTCTCTTTGTGCTCATTGGCTTCAGCCGTGAACAGCAACCAAGTTGCTAGTATTATGTCTGACTTCTACTTCAATACAACATCAAAGGGACATATGTATATTTTAAAGAATTACAACTCGAGCTGTGCAAAACTTGCCTTACAAGCCCCAAACCTTAGTAGTACGTTTGTACCTTCACCTTTCTTTATATTATTCTTTTCATGCTCTGTGTTAGGATCACAGAAAAACTGTTGATAGAACAACTCCAATTATACCAAATAAAACCAGGATACTTTAAAGGTTCGGATAATGAATGATGTCCGTGGTGTTCACAGGCACTGGAGAGACTAACTTGTTTCAGTTAAGAAGGAATGCTAAATAATCACAGAAATACTATAGGCCTGAAGTTTGTTACATGCTTGGTCTCCTTCCTTTTCACTCTCTCTGATGTGTAGTCCCCCAAGTTCTCTCATTCTCTCCAAAAAATAAAAAAACCCCAAACCCCACCAACCAAAAAACCCAGCACATAAACAATTTGAGAAGTTTTTAAACATACACTTGACATTTTTTGCTTTAGGTATGCAAGCCAATGTTTATGTTGAAGTTGTTTACTCAAAAGTACTTTAGGTGCCCCCAGTACTGGGTCATCGTGCTGTAGCTACAGCTCTCTCAATCTTTCATGTACTCATCTTCTCAATGTCCCATGGGAAGTCATGCTATTATCTCTGGTTTATAATCAGGAAAATGCAGACAAGAGAAGGAAAAAGTGTGATTTTCAAAAGTATTTTAGGTCCTAAATCACTTCATCCTCATTACAAGCAGTATTGTGTTGTGTTTCAGGAACAGTATGGATAAGCCAGCAGCCTTTGCTATACCACTAAAGGGTACATAGCAGAATGCTCCTCTGCAGAGCAGTCTGCGTGCTGTTTCTGGAAAAAGAAACATTAGACATGTTTACATATCACTATACCCCAACCAGAAAGGCCTTTATGACAACAGCGAACTGTTTTCAAGCCTCAATTTGAGATGTTTGCAGAACATCACACTGTGTTACAGCATTCCGACTCGTTCACAGTTCCTGCACCATTCTGGCTTCCTGCTGCAAACAAGTCCTGTTAGAAGATCCTTTGAGTTTGCAAATGTCATTTAGTCTTCTGCAACACAAATGTTTCTGAAAATTTTATCTTTGCACAAGTTGGTTGAGAAGAAAGTTACTTGAATCTCCAGAAACCTGACGTCCTCTCCTAACTGAGAACCATCTTCAGACAAACCATGTTCGTGCATAAGTGCACACATGTGTGTGTATCTATGCACAGGTATATAGTGTCACTGATTACTTCTGCCTCTGTTTATTGCTCAAAAATTCAAAAGGAATTTAGTGACAAACAAACATGGTTTGTTTAGTGCATTTTAAAATACTGACAATTTACAGAAAAAAAAATTAAAACTATAAGCTTCTAGTGAACTCAACCACTTACAATCATAAAATCCATGATGTTGATTAAAATACTGTAACTCGAAGCATTTTTTTTCCTTCTTCCTAATAAACAGGGAAAAAGTCTGATAAAAAAACCAAACAAAAAACCTCTCAAGAGAAGCAAAAGAACATAAAACTTTTCCCTCTTGCTGGTATTTTATAGATGACAAGGCATGAAGTGATTGATCATACAATGTAATGATGGATAAGGACAATTGGCTGAAAGGTCAAAACTATTAAGTAAATAGTAAAAAAAAAAAAAGAAAGAAGACAGTACATTTCTCTGAGGCATAGTAAGTTTAAATGGCAGGAAACCTTAATCTTAAAGAATACTGAATTGAAATATCAGCAATCAGTTAAGCATTATTGGGTGTTCTTTGACTAACAAAATTTGCTCAGGGTGTTTCGATTACCTCCACTATATATTTGTTTTTTCAAATTCATGCTTTTTTTTTTTTTTTTTGAGAGAGCTTTTCTTTAAAATCAGAGTGTGGAGATCTGACCCTGAAAAAGTACCACAAGCGAGTCAAAAGCTTATGGGTAAGAATTAGAGACCAAGGCAACAAAGGGAACCTCGTGGTTGGTGTCTACTACGGGCTGCCTGATCCAGGGGAGCCTATTGACAAAGACTTCTTACTCCAGCTACAGGAGGCTTTGCACTTGCAGGCCTTCATCGTTCTGGGGTATTTCGACCACTCCAACATCTGCTGGAAAGGTGTCACAGTGAGCTGTAGGCAATCCAGGAGACACCTGAAGTGAATTGAGCACAACTTCTTATGACAGATAATAGACAGCCCTACCAGAGGGCATGAAATACTGGACTTGATGATCACCAATGCCAGTGAACACATCATTGATGTCAAGACTGGAGGCAGCCTGGGCTGCAGTGAGCACTGGTGGAGTTCACAGTCCTGAGGGATGTGAGTCAGGCCAAGAGTAGAGTCAGGACCCTGAATTTTTGGAAAGCAAACTTGCAGCTCTTTGAGGAGTTAGTCCATAGGGTCCCCTGGCAAATGGCCCTCAGGGACAAGAGAGCAGAACAGAGCTGGCAGATCTTTGAGGATGCTTTCCATAGAGAGCAAGAGCTGTTGATCCCCAGGTGTAAGAAATCAGACAAGGAAGGGAAGAGACCAGCATGGCTGAGTCAAGCCCTGCTGGTCAAACTAAAGGACAAGAAGAAAATACATGGGCCAAGGATCCTGGGAAGAGAATAGAGACAATGCCTGGTTGTGTGGGGATGAGGTCAGGAAGGCCAAGGCAAGGCTGGAGCTGAACTTGGCAAGGGATGCAAAGAATAAGGGCTTCTACAGCTATGTCAATGAGAAAAGTAAGATTAGAGAAAGTATATTCCCTCTGACGAACACGACTGGCAAGCTGGTAACAAGAGACAAGGAGAAGGCTGAGGTACTCAACAACTTTTTAAAATCAGTCTTCACTGATAACCTCTCTTCTTACACCCCCTAAGCTGATTGATGGGGACCAAGGCGGCAAAGTCCCTCCCAAAGATCAGGTTTGTGACCACCTGAGGAACCTGGACACACACAAGTCTATGGGACCTGATGAGATGCATCCCAGAATCCTGAGTGAATTTGTAGATGTAGTTGCCAAGCCACTCTACATGATATTTGAAACTCCTGGCAGGCACATGAAATCACTGTTGACTGGGGAAAGGGAAACATTGCACCTATTTTTAAAAAAGAGAACCCTGGGAATTACCAACCTGTCAGCCTCACCTCTGTACCTGGGAAGATCATGGAACAGATCCTCCTAGAAGCTGTGCTAAGGCATGTGGAGGACAGGGAGGTGATTCAAGACAGCCAGCATAGCTTCACCAAGGACAAGTCCTGCCTGACCAATCTAGTGGCCATCTATGACGAAGTGACTGCATCGGTAGATAGGGGAAGAGCTATGGATGTTAGATCTATCTGCACTTTTGTAATGCCATGGACATGGTCACCCACAACATCCTTCTCTCTAAGTTGAAGAGGTATGGTTTTGATGGGTGGACTGTTCTGTGGATAAGGAATTGGTTGGATGGTCACATCCAGAGGGTAGTGGTGAACAGCTCAATGTCCAGATGGAGATCAGTGACAAGTGATGTCCCTCGGGAGTCTGTACTGGGGCCAGTGATGTTTAATATTTTCATCAATCACATAGATGTCCCTGTTCACTGCAGGGGCAGGCTGTGCTAAATGACCTTTGAAGGTCCCTTCCAATCCAAAGCATTCTATGATTGTATGATACCCTAACTAATGTCTTTCCCTTAATTTATCAGTATGCATCTACATAGTCCAGCACAAATTGAAAAAAAAAAATTGATGAGTACAAGCCTAGTTTTACCCTTATTTGAGGAGTTACAGATCTCTCTAGACTTAAATATAGATATTCCAAGACTGGATTTAACACAATCTATAGATCCAATAGTTCGTGTATTGCTAAAGTTCAGACAGGCTTTCAGTGATAGGAACTCCTCTCTACTTTGCAGGCTAAGCTCACCTACCTCTGGTAAGGAAACTTCAGGGAACTCGATGCAGTACCAACTGACCTGGCATAGAGGAGAACTCTGCGGATCTAGCGGCTGCACTTAGTGATCATGACCCAATTCTCCTGGGTATGCAGCTACAGACCGCGAGGCTCTGCAGAAATTCTCAGTATCCCTTAACATAGCAGGACCACTTTGTGAAGACAGTTTCTTACGCTACCAACTATAAAATTGATTTCATGCCATTTTCTAAAATCCTAAGCATTTTTCCTTAGATTAATTCCCCAAGTGATCAGTGATGGCACATTTTTTGTTTATAAATAGTAGTTTTGGTCGGTTTTCTTTTTTATTTCTTCTCTTCCTAAAGAAACTTCTACAAAAATATCTCTATTACACCCACAAATTACTGAATCTACTTAGCATTTCTTGAAGAGATGCAGGGGGTTTTTTTTTAATTTTTAAAAATATGTAATTTTTTTTGTGCTTGTGCATTTGTCAACATTAGACTAATTAGCTCAAGTTTCATCAACTAGATGGTGCAATCTGTTCAGAAAGCAACTTAGAATGTTAAAAATCCTAATAAGCTTCTCCAGCTTCACAGTTAAAGCCTGAGGGATTTGATTTCAGGTTTGTCTAAAATTAGAGGAAGTCTTTTAGAAGACGAATCAATACCACTAAGAAAAAAACAAAAAAAAAGTTACTAAATAAGAACAATACTATTAGACGAAGGTTTTCATTTTTTTGTTTTTTTTTATTTTATTTTATTTTGATGCATGCTTTAAAATTAAGCAGTATTTTACAAAGCAAAAATTGAACTAAAGCAAATCTGGAGGTCCAAACCTGCAAGAGTTTCCTCGCATTTGTGCAAAATCCAATAGAATTAAAAAATATTTGCACCACAAATAAGTTACCCAATATCTACTCCTAGTAAAACAGATATGCAATAATTAATTTCTGTACTGTTCTTGGCTCTTGCTTTTCTTGGGGCTGTTTGTGTCTGCATTCATGCATTTGTGTGCTTTAAGTGCAGATAGAGTCACTCAAGGCAGAAATGAGGAAAAACATACTTTTCAACACATAAAAAGCATTTATTGGTAGGGATTTGTCTCCACCAAAAGGCAGCACAAAAAAAGGAGCCTCTGGAAACATCTTGAACAGCTGCCTGATCAAAACCAAAAGACTGTTTTTAAAATACCAAAGCGATCTTTCTCTCTTAACAGCCATATATTAACACAGTTCAGGAAGACAAAAGGCTTGAAAACATTTAAAATAGAGAATTCACTCGAATTATCAGCACTAGGTTGTCCAGTGAGAATGAACACATTGAAGTACATGAAGGTACACCTTGGGTAGATAGTGACTTCGCGGAGGCAGTTGTAGGGGAAAACTTGTATGGAAATGAAACAATGGAGAATGAACACTGATTTGGTTGCCTAGACTCTGCACAAGTCCCACAAACTGTGAGATGAAAGCATACAGCAGGCACAGCTGGAATAGGAACAGAGATGGAAGGGGAGAGAGGGAAGCTTCACAACTGCTACCGTGTGATGAAACTGGGAGCAAGCACTTACAGTGTCGTTCAAAACTCGTGCTCTCCCTGGTATATCATCCACTGCACACTCTGATAGAGCCTAATTAATAGGCTTCTGCATGTGCTGTTTGCACAGAAGTAGGAATCAACAGATTGGGAGCAGAGTACAACTCTTCCTGAAAGAAGGAACGAAGTGGAAAGAGCTAGGGAAGAGGCCAGTAACAGATGCTGTGGACATGAGTACTGTTCTTCAGCAGCAAAAACAAGAAAAAAAATCCCTGGCAATAGCCTCCTACCTGCTTGATCACTTCACAGAAAATATCTTTTTCTTAAAAGGTGCCTTCTCTGAGAGATTAAATTAGGCTATAATACATTTACTAATTAGCAGTAATGTACTAAAAATTACAACTTGCAGGGTTTCAGCTAGTACCGATTATTTCTTGTGCAAACAAAATTAAACATGCTTTTACAATCTGTTCCTGACAATTTTCCTGGCTTTCCTTCTGTTTTGCCTCACACCAACAAATATAGAGGCCGTGTTTTGATCTTTAGGCAATACACCTGTGTACTCATCTTCTGAACACCGCTGGGCTCCAGAGCTGGGAAAGCAGAGAGGAGGTACTCTTTTGTTGTAATGCTGGGTAAACTCAGACATAAATTCTGAGTCACATTGTGGTTCATGCCATGTTTGTGTAGAGTACAGATACCATAAATCCACTCCTCAGTGGTTATCTCGTAAAGCTGAATCTGCAGTATCCGCTTCCCGATCGTTGCAGAGGGATACCAGAACCATGCTGTTCTGCCCGCAGCACAGCGGCAGCATCTCACAGCAACCAAACTACTCTAGAGCAGCTTTAAGGTTGCTCTGGGTTAGACTGGGAACTTGGGACTCTCAGACATTCAAAGGAGGCAAGAAGCAGCTTAAATCCCAAGTCTACCTATGCTGTAGGTAAGGAGTTGGGACAAGGTTTGCTGTGCTTGCCTAGGGCCTTAAAGCTCTACATCAGTGAAATTATTTTCTCAATATCTTTGCTGCGATCATACCAATCATCAGTCCCCACAGGTGGATGTACTCTGTAACTGTGAACAAAGCAACAGTCCTGTTGCTAAAGATTGATTCCCCAGGGGATCTCGGTGCCCCTGTAATCCTTCCTGCTGGGGCAAAGTTCTCAGGTGCCTGGTTAGTTAAGTACCAGTATATCTCACATTGAATTGATCGAAGTTTGAGGGGAGAGAAGATTTTCTTCTCAGATCATAGCTGTAGGTGCTGTGGAAATGTTTTTTTGGTGGGTTTTTTGGTTGGTTTTATTTATCTGGCTAGCTCTTGTTTATCTTTTTTAGCATGGTACGGAGCCTAGCGTTATTCACTGCAATATTGACAATGATGTTGGTCTTCACTGTTATCTTTCCCATTTCAGTAACACAATTGTGGTCACCTTTGCCACAATTTTGGGGTTTTGGCTGTTTTTCTGCCTAGTGCCAACTTCTTGCTCATTCTTTTTGAGAGCACGAACTATATTCTATGTGTGTTTTATGTCTCTCCCTTCCACAAAGTTTATGGTGAGTTTAACAACTTCTTCCCCATAAGAGGGGTGGAATATGTAGTTCAGTTATACAAGTGAGCCTTGACAAAAGTCCAAGGACTGACACTTTTTACCCAGTCTGTTATGACAACAAGAGAAACAATGATGTGAGCAAGCATTTACAAGTTGAGAGGGAACAATACTTTAAGTTCTGTTTGGGTTTTGTTGCTGCTCATTTTCGCCGACCTATGTAAGCGGCTATGAATTATGAATAATATATTACTTATTACACACAGAACATCAATAAATAAATGTCAATTTCCTAAACTATATTTATTGTTTGAGCTTGTTTAACATGCATTTTTCAGAGTATTGCTGAGTTTTAAAAAAATTGTAGTATATATTATTATTTGTACTGCTATTGCAGTACAAGTATATGCAGTTTCCTTGCATATATGGCAGTTACCCAGGGCACTCTTTTCCCGTGAGCTGGTAAACATAAATGTTATAACAAACACTCCAGTGTAGAGCTCTGCAAGACTGAATGCACTAAATACTTTCACAGCTCAATTTGAAATTTGTTTTTTATTTCAGCTCTTCACGGTTCAATTCTGCCTATTATGGAGTACCTTGAGTGAAGGTTCACTTGATTCAACGCGCAGCAATTTAAAGATGGCTGCAGTCTGAGAAGAGAGCCATATCTAACAAAGAAGTGAAACTAAGTATTGAAAGCTGGTGTTCAACAGGGTGATGCAGTCTCACAGGAGTATGTCTATACCACCCCTTCTTGACAGGATGTGGCGGTTAATATTCAGCTGGTCCCATCTCACATCAGGATGTTGACCAGACTTCAAGGTTTTTCCCCAGGCATATTGTCTTTATTAGCAAAAGGCTGCCTTTGATGGCCATTTGGAAATCCTCCTCATGCAGGGGAATCTAACATGATATAAAGATGCTCCTCCGATAATTTTCCTTGGTGGGGGCACAAGACAGGCAGCTAGGCAAAGTGGTACTTGGAAGGAAAATCTTTATGGTTAGCAAGCCCTGATTACAGGAATGGTGTGCTGACAGCAGTTGCCATAAGACAGAAGAGCCTTTAGTTTGCACTCATTTATGCTTCTTCCAAACAACTCCCTTGAGAAGAGGACAGATAACGAGACGATGGCTTAAAAACCTCAAATGGAGTTTGGCAGCATCTGAGGATCTAAAGAACAGAGTTGCAGATACACTTACACACATTGAACAGCAAAAAGAAATGTTGGGTGACAGTCTTAAAGTTCCTTCCTTTCTAGTATATTCTATCACAACAGTAACAATCTATTTGTAGCCTTTTAAAGTAGCACAACATACTGTATTTCAAATAAGATTAAGCTGTTGACAAAACAAGTCTTCCAATGGTCTGCATGTTTTATTAAAGTGCTATAGCTTTTAAGTTACCATAAAATGTTTGGGTTTTTTCCATCTAAGCAAAAGTCTTTACTTTTTGAAGATAGCTGAGAAGACTGGGTATTCATCTCCAGTTAATTTAATAATTCCAGTGTAGTAGGTTATTACAATAATAAAACTATTATTCAATAATTCAACAATGGTCCTAAAGTCAATGGCTTTTCTGCTGTCAATATATTCAGAAGGTAAATCTGTATCACAAGTACAGCAGCATAACCAGGAAACAGCATACACATTTCTGAGCTGCTGTTCGATAAGGAAGAAAATGGGAAGTCTAAATAACCTCCTTCAATTTGATTTTGCAAGCTAAGGCTACACTTGATATACAAACAGGGTCTCACTGAGGTGAAAAGAACTAATTCAACAAACTTAAAATTGTAAAAAGATTTCAGTGTGTTATCAAATAGTTATCTAGTGAAGTGACTAGTAAAACAGTACAGCTAACTTTAACATCTTGTTTTGCTCGCCTGCCTGGAAAAAATATTGAGCAGAGAGTTTTTCTTGAAATACTGTTTGGCATCCTTACTCCAAGAGCAGAACTCTCCAAATTCCCAGAGTATTACCCCTTACTTATATTACTGCACTCATGCTGTCTGTGGGCCTCCCACATTCCAACTGCTGCCAGGGTCTACCTTGCTCCCAGTATAAATCAGAGCAGACTTACAGAGCAGCTGCTTCCCAGGCTGCTGTAAGAGAGGAAAGAAATCAATTCTTAGCTGTGCCATGGGCTCTGTGCCAGTGGAGGACACCCTATAGATATTTTCAATCAAAAACTTGCATCCTTGGAGCACCGTAAAATGTCTAGGGTGAGGAAACAAATAGGGCCCTTTTGTTCTTCCCCTTTAGAGATACGGAAATGAACCCAAGCCTGTTTATCAGTTCCAAATGCACCAAAACTTTCTCCAAAGTTTGGATCTATTGCTGTATTTTACAACACAAGACCATTCAGACTCCTGACGTATCTTGCTGTGCCTGTGATTAGGAAAGGTTATGGCTGTGAATCATGGCTTGAGGAAATGTGTAGCACACCTGTGTACAAGAGTAAACTAAATTCAGTTTGCTATTTATCTACTGTATTTATCTCAGTTAAGTAAACTTTGAGTTTGTCAAGATTTCCTGCTGGAAATTCTCATGGTAATACGAGTATAATTGCCTTTTTATTGCCACAGACATCTGCTACAGTTTTCAAACAAAGAAAAAAAATTTTCACCCCCTCCTCTGGCTTTCTCTAACAAGAGAAATATCCTCTCTTATTTTATGTGTAACAGAATACAAAGCCAACTGAGGGGCAGTAGAAACTAACCAGCAGATCTTTCTTCTTCCAGACCCTCTTACCCTGCAGGATGACAAGAAATAGAAGTTGTACAATAAAGGTTATAGTCTCTTAAATGAGAAGTCCACACACTAGAATGTGGAAGGGATCAGACAGCTCCCTCCCAATCCTCTGTTCTCCTACTAAGGATCTTGGGTGCAGTCAAAAAGCCTGTGTCAAATACAGTGTGGCCAAGACACCATCTCCCTTTATCCTCTGGTACTTTGCATTCTACAAAGAAATCCTGCATTTGACTTTGCCCTAAGGTGTCCTTCTGCCATTTGGGTAGTCCAATCTGAAAGTACATGGACACTTCAAACAATGCTGAAGGTGTCATATGCCCCCTATGCTACCCACTCCTGTAAGCTGACTTGTGGCCTCATCCTCACTGAGGGAGAATGTGAGTATCACAGCTTTGCATATATTGGTCTTGATACATTTTGGTATGAGAACTAAAGAAGGTGAAAGAAATCTGGAGCAGTACCAAGGAAGGTAGACACTGTCCTTCATAAAAGGCACACCAGAAATGCTTTGGGAAAAAGTGCATGATGCCCATGCAGAATCTGTCATTACTGAATAAGCTTCATCACTCCACAGGAAGAGGAGAAAAGAGATTCTTGAACTTTCATTCACAAAGATACTTCTAGTGAGACCTGCATTGAAGATTCTGAGAAGAGGCTTCCTCTTGCTGCAGGCTAAGGTAAACCAGCATCTATCTTAGCTCATCATCACAGGGCCAGAAGTTAACTTGTCAAGTAATCTGCTCCAGGACTGATTTAGAGATACCAGAACAATCACCTTCTAAATGCAGATGAGCAGGACCTGAGTGCTGATGAGCTCGGAAATAAAAAACTGGAAGGAGGAGTAAGAATATAACCTATAGAGGAGACTGAGGCACAGACACAGGTTGGAGACATTGATTGCTGTAGGATGCATCATTTAAATCAGTGTTTGACCCAGTCTTGCACCAGTAGCTAGACCTTTGCAGAGGAAGTGTTGCCACACAACATTGGCCTCCCACATACAGATATTCACATAGGTGAACGCCCAGCAGTCACTTGTCCATGAGCATGATGTGGCCCTATAGCAGCATGTTAAGGGGAACAGCCTCATCTCATGGTTTGTTCAGTCACTGCAGGGAACAACAATATCAAGGTACTGCTGCAGTTTGGCAGCAGTGCTATACCCCTGTTTCAGCAGCTAGGCTTCAAAGACCTGACTCAGAAATGTTTAGGTTCTCTAGCTGGGTTCCAGTTAGGTTTTCCAGTCATGCCCAGGAGGAGGAGGAAAACTCAAGGGCAGTTCCATGCTGACTGCAAGTATCTAGAGGGTCAGCTCAACAGGGGGACTTTGAGATGGCAGCATAAGGCATAACTAATGGTACGGCTATAACCATGGACTCAGCTGCTAGCTGCCTATAGTATCAGGAGTTTGTCTTCCACCCCTTTTTTTATTATTACTGTTTAAAACAAAACTTAAAAACACAGGTCTTAGAAGCAGGAGAAAATTCCTCAAGGACTATTAAGTGTATGCTTGCTTTCTGGGCTCAGGCTTTGTCAGAAATCACTATTTCTAAGGGTTTTTATCTTCTTATGGAAAAGGCAACATGGCAAGACTCATCTAGAAAAATGACAGGTTATAGGGAAGGCCAGTAGGACCTACGCTGGGGTAGCCAGGGGTGGGGTAAAGACTTAGGAGTGTGTGCCCTGCATCCTCCTGACATGCCTCAGAATTTGGCTCAAGTTGTTGCCTGTTTTGCTTGATGGCAACGATGAACAGATTTGCAGTGCCCTCCCCATTCCCCACTGCAGCAAGATGACTTGACAGTGAGAGCATGGCAAGGGATGTGTGTATATGATTGCGGACTTAAAACGGACAGGTGTCTCCCCGTCTAGGCTTTCAAACCTTGGATTTCGAGACCAGTAGTCTCTGGTATTCTCACCACCAGCCGAAAGGGATTTAGAAAGACATTTCCTGACGCAGGGTGGATAGGAGCGAAGTGGTTACCCTCTTTCTCTTATCTGAGGCCAAACAGCAAGGAGGCTAGTCTCAAGGAGAGTGCTTTGTATCCAAAAGACTTCTGAAGGTGACAAAGAATTAGACACCAGGCTGCCCCTGCTCTAGCCAGCTTGGTATCTGCTGTTAGAGAAATAGAAGGACCTGTGAGCAGAGAAAATGGGCGACTGGCACAAGACAAATGGGAAGATGGTTGGTTTGGTTTAGTCCTTATTGTCTCTCAAATTCCGAGTCATGGTGCTTGTTGGAAAGTTGGGTCTTCCCATGATACATATGCAAGATTCCCACCTGCTGGTAAAGCTAGCTGAGTGATGCTCAATATTTTATGTTGGATGGTTTAGGGCACAAGAGATATTACAGGGCAGAAAGGCTTGGGTTGGAAGAGCTGTCCAGTGCCCTCACAGAAGCTAACAACTACATTGTCAGCCATGGTTATCTTGCTGTCCATACAGTTCTTTTGGCTAATATTGAGCTAATCTTTTAATGAAAAAAACAGACCTTGAGATACTAAAAATATATTTTAAACCTTGCTAAACTTCTTCAGGGACTGTGATTGTTGGTGTAGGGCTATAAAGATCATGACATTAAAGGAACGGATGTTGTATTTTCAATGCAGTGGTGTGTGTGCTGATGATGGGAAGATTGGTGTTTACCTGCTAGAAGAAGCCTATTTTTCAAAACATGCCATTTAGGTGCACATAGTTAATATGATGACGTCAGTGTAAATGAAGTAAACACAGCCCCTAGAATATGATGGATTACATGATTACATGCTCTAGTCCAGTACAGCCCCTGTTTAACAGAATACCAAAGGGTTATTCCTGTGAAGAGTTTCAAACTGTTGGATCACAAGAAACGTCTACAAATCTTATTAAAACATAATATGGAAGTTTGCTGTAGGTATTTCAGTGTGTAATTAGAATTATGCTATGGAAAAAGTGTAATACTGCCTCCCCACCCCCACCTCAGGTCTCTTCCTCTTCAAATTCACGAAACTTCACTGGCAATATGAGCCAGCTGGAGTTTGGTATGTGGGAAATGAAAGATCTGCTCCTGTAGTCAGACAGACAAAATTCAAACACAGAGGTAAAAAAAAGGGGGACAACTTGTATTTTCAATTTTAATGTCTCAGCCTTTGTTCTTTTCTTTATGACACCTGAGATGAAATGTTAGTGATTAAGATACTTTTTGTAGATTATTCAATTTATGTCCCTTAACATGTAGGATATTTTAAAAAAAAGTCAGAAAGACTGCAAAAGGGCAAGCTTTTCAGAGGTACTGTGGTGCCTAAATCTCTACAAACTCACCACTGTTCTCAATACAAACCTCAGAATGCAGAATACATTGGCACAGATGATGATAATCTTTTGCTATGGTAGAGATCATGGATAAAGTCTGTATAGGTGAGTTATTTCGCTGTTCAGTTTATATTATATGTCTTAATTGGATTAAAGTATAGAAAAAGACCAAAGATCTGCATTTAGCACTTAACCTTCATGAGAGGTTAAGATTTTCTCCCAACCTTTCATTAAAAGTAATGGTTTGTGGCAACTTGTTGTGATTTTTGGCACTCAACCTCTGCCGTCAAGGTCCATTTAGACACTTACTCTAATATAGAAGATGCAAAATGGCATTTTATTGCGCAGTGCAGAAGGTTATAAAGTCCCTAGAGAAGCCTCGCCCTTCGTGGGCGGTTCCTACCTTCCCGTCACAGCCCGTGATCTTCCAAGCGCCTATACTGCCACCCAGTGTACCACAACAGTGTACCGCAACAATGGTTAAATAAACACATTGGAATATCTGTGAACAAGCATTAAAATCTGGAAGAAGCACCATTTCTGCTAACACTGCACAGAGAAAGAACACTTAAGTGTTTAAGTTTTCAAATATTCTGGGTTTTAATAAAATATGTTCCAATTGATAAGAATCATTCTTACAGTCATCTTCCAGGGACAGCAAGATAAGTCAGACAGTTAGCTGGTAACCGCAATTATGCTCTGATATAAAAATATAATCGTTCTGTTTGCTTTGTTAATAGCTCTGGAAATTTGAACCATCTTACTAAAAAGCAGAAGGTATTTGGCTATGTAAAAGTCATCACTGAGCACTTGTGTGTACAATGCTCACTTTAAATAAAGGTCTGACACTGAGTTATAACATTACACATACTTGCGATTTTTCAAGGGACGGAAGTGGTTGTTAAATCAGGAGTGAATGTATACCTGAAGTAACTTTTCAAGACATTCATCACTGTTGTCCCTAAGAGTAGCACGACTGTTCAAAAGACACTGCAGCCTCCTTAGAGACATGAACTTGGGCTATTTCACCAAATTAAGAACTGAACTCCAAGGGGTGGCCAAGGGTCTCTGAACAATACAGCTGCAAAATAGGCCACTTTAAATAATTTCTAATTTTTAATTTGTGTTTTTAAAATAACAAATGACAACAGTTGTGAATGGATCTTGCTGTGTCTTTCCACTTTGTTTTTATCATTTGGTTTGAAGAAGAGAACATGCATTCCCACAACCCTAAACACATCTGAAACAGTGACCTTAGTTTTGCGGTGTCCATGAGGATACAGTGGTAGAAAGGAAACAAAATCTGTCAACGTGAAGAACCTACTTCTTGTGTGTTGTCCTGTACCTCTGGATTTCTTCTCTTGAAGTTAAGAATAACTTCCACCCTTCAGATTTAAGAAGTGCTTATTAGAATGGGGAAAAATAAGCAGCAAAATTAAAAGAAACTGAATGTACCCCGGGGTAAATTTTCTTGGGTAAAGTTTTCTTTTTCTTTGGGATTAGAATATACTGTCACTACCACAGTCTCCTGTGCACTTTTCCAGAAAAATGGGGTGGGGGTACACTTGGAAAATACGTTGGTCACTTAAATCAGTATCACTTCGGCTTAAAATGCTGAGGATATAAAATGTACAAACTGATGAAGGCCTTCAGGAGAGATAGAGGAATTTCTGAACTCACATACAGCAAGCCCTGCCTGCTTATTCCCACCTGCCCTGTTCCCACGTTTCCCACCCATTCGGCTCTGAAAATGCAACTCTGTAGAGCTACAATCTAAACCAGCTACAGGGCAAAATCACCCAACACCCCCCAACCACATGTTCCTTGAATTTTGCAAATGTATCTAAGCCCATCTTCTTCTCCTTGTCCATCAGCGTAGTCCTATTTAGAAGAAAAATTAAACCCAAGAAAATCCCATGTCCCTTCCCACCAAAAATAAATTATTATTCTTAATAATTGCTATTAATTAATAGTAATAGTTATTATTA
>NW_010408703.1:145321-150855 GCF_000710305.1 Buceros rhinoceros silvestris | reverse complement strand
ATGACCCCGCAGCCGCAGTGGAAGCGGGAGCCCCCTGAGTCCCAGTGTGCAGCTCCCCGAGGTGAATTAAACCGGCCCCTGGCCCTTGCTCTTAATTAAAAGCAAGTACTTGGCCTGAAAGCTTTTTTTTTCATTTTTTCTTTTTTTTTTAGTTTTCTTACCACTGCACAAGAAGCCACCGTTTATTTGCTTGATGTATGATGGCAAGAGTACTTATGCGCTGCCTTGTGTAACTCCTGAAAAAATGAACAAATGGGGGTTTGTTGTTGGTGTTTATAGAAATTTAGGTCTTGAATGAACCTTTAGACATGATTTAATCTCTCCCCCTACCTTGCGTCAGGATTAAGTATGCCAAGGTATACTTCCTGGGAGCGAGGGCTCTGTGAATACTCACAGCTGTACTTTCAGAAGTTCCCCCAGAGTATCTCCCTGCAGCCTCCCTTCAGAGTTACACTTCCCGCATTATTCCAGTTGGTGGTTCATCACATGTATTTAGGTACATGTCATGAAAATAACAAAATGATGGCAATATCAGGTCTTGTCATAAAAAGCTGTGCCAATTCTCGTGCCAACCAAGGGGATTAAACCTAAAGGGTATAGCAGAGAGGAAGGTGACATACAGTGCTGTAATGCTGTGGTTGTTTCTCGCTTGCTTTCTGGTAGCCAGACCAGTATTTTCTTGAGGAAAGTGGTCTGGTGAAATCCATGAAGGCCTGGGCTGGTAGAGTCTTATCTGTGAACAAAAAACCAGCATCTGTGTTAGAGTTAGTGGTTTGTTGCTTCAAGAAGCATTGGTACACTTGGCCATGGGTGCTGGAATTTTACTGTGGGTGGAATCCAGAATTCTTGCAAAAACTTGTTGCATAGGAGAACTACAGGGAGAGTTAGCTGTCAGTAAAAATCCTGCTTAGAAATACTGAACAATGAATGGTGTGTGGTGTATATTAAATGCCTTGTGGGAGAAGTTTAGAAAACTCTTGAAATTAGTTTCCTCTTCTTGGTATGCAGATGTGCAGTATCACACAAAATTGTGCTCTGCCTATTTGCTAGTTGAACATAAATTATATATCACTGAAACCTAGTAGCATAAAACATTTTTGAAGAACATTATAAATAATAGAAACTTCGAAGTAAACACTACAAATCTAAATTTCTAATCACTTTGGTAATGTAACTTGATGTACACAAATTGTAGTTAAGTATCTGATTTCCCCTTTAGATTCATTCAATTACATGTGCATTCCTACTTGTTCCTTGATGAACCCATTCCAATCATTCTGAGGTCAGCAACTGGAAAATATTTTAGAATGTGTTTCTTTTAAGTCTAATGTATGTTATGCTGTATCTTTTTCTTGAATCAGATTGGATATTTTTCTGGGAGGGAAGCAAGCAAAAAAAAAAAAAGCCTGAAGGTAGTTCCTGTATTTGAAAACAGAATCCGGTCAGCATTCTGCAGTAATCTCTCCAGCTCTAGGTAGAATCCAATACATATCATTCTTCTAACAACAGTGGAATTACATCTTCAGGATTTATTTCAGGTTATTTGTAAAATAAAAAGGAAAGTGAAGTAATAAGCTATAAGCAGAGATTCTTCTCTGATAGCACTGCAATATAGACATCTACATGTTTTACCATTTTACTAATCCATCAATAAACATAGAGAGACATGTTTTAGCATGCGTATGTCACATAAAGAAGGGAGAAACCAGTTTTAATATGTAAAAGAGGTGATAACCTAGTCAATTATGCAGCTTTTCTAATGTAGGATTTATTTAAAGTAATTAACCATTTTTAAAATTTTGTGAAGTTACTATGAATTTGAATGGAAGTTAAGATTGGCTTGACTAAGATTCTTCAGCTGGTTTAAAAGTCAACTGAAAAAATTATTCAGAGATTGCTAATGTTAATTCATATGAAAATTTTGTGCAAGACAAGCCATTTGAGAACATAAATATATATGGAAAATGTTAATACTAATGCTTTTCTACTTTCTTTGCAATCAAAATGCAAAGTTTTTACTGACCATCTAATTCCCTTTATTGGAATTATAATTGATCTGCTGTGATATCCTTAGTTTCATTTAGGCATAAGGTCTCCTTTGGTTTTTGTCTTGTCACCTAACATTCGTAGGTCTTGTTAATCAGAACTGTGAAACTGTTTTAAGTTGGGAGGGGCCTCCTGAGAGCGTCTATTCTGCCCTACCCTAGAACAGGTTGCCCAGGATGGTGTCAAGTTTTGAGTATTTCCATGGCTGGAGATTGCATCCCCTCAGGGCAACCTGTTCCAGTGTGTGAAGACCCTCATAGCATAAGTTTTAGCTTCTGTTAAGATTTTCCTTATCTTCTCTTCCGTTTGTAAGGGTTATCTCTTTTGGAGACTATCTTAGCAGGCATTTTGGATAGAAATGTTATTTAAATGTCTTTACAGAAGGCATTAGTGAGAGGGTGTTAACTTTTAATCCAGCAATGGGAAGGAATTGCCTAATTTTGTGGGTTGTGGGTTTTTGATTTTTCATTCTCAGTATTACATTCACAGGCACATGAACTGCACTTCCAAAACACACTTCCCAACTGAAATATATTTTAATACTTTAGCAGTGTACCAGAACTAAATGATTAACCTTAAGTATTTGTTTGGATATTAACCTTTTGGATTTTTTCTTCCAAAGGAAAAATAATTGTCAAATGATTGAGGCTGAAAGTTTTTATCAGTTCTAAGGAATACTAAACAATGTTACAGAAATAGAGATATAATATCCAACAGTTGTCTAGCACCTGAATAAAATATGCCACGTTTATTTTCTACTTCTCCACACCTCCTTGGATCATTGTATTCATTGTCATATAAATGCATTTCTGAAACAAAGTCTCTCCCTTGGGAACTGGACTCCATTGATAATATGGAGTCTGTTGGCTAAATACATGGAAGCTTTCTCTGCCTGATGAAGCTCCTGAGCCTTAGTGGAAGTACTGTGCATGCTAGCTTTGCTCTAACCGCAAGTACTCCAGGCATCTACTTCTGGCTGTTGTCTTTTTTCTGCAACTGGATCCTGGAATAGCTGACTCTTTCTCATCTGGGTTGGTGGCCCTTTTGTTCAAACCGAGGGTCTTTTTCTTCTTCACATTTGTTTTGTCTTTTAAGGTTAACGCTTCCTACCAAGTAAAGGTGCCTACAAGCCAAGTATGATCTTCTGAAGATTTCCTTTCTGGTTTTAATCCATTCTTTTCTAAAGCTAAGAGTCTGCTGGTAAATCTTGACCTCTGCAGCTTAGGTTTGAGTTATTAGGTGTTTTCTTTAATAACTCCTAAAAACACTGTGGGACCTTGAATCATAATAAGCAAGATCTTGGAGAAAGGTCTGTTAAAAGCACAACAATTCTGTTGCAGTCGCTCTGTGGAAACCAATGTTGTCTTGTAATTCCATGACAGAATTTGCAAAAAGTGAGGAAGTCAAATTAAGAAAAAAGTCCAAAGCTCCCGAATAGTCTATTGAGGAGACTTGTATAAAACTGAAAAAGTAAAAATCAAGTCTAAAGTATGTTTGCCTCTGTATTATGCTGTTTTGGGAAAATTTCTGTTGCATCTACAGTAGAGCATTGTGTAATTGTTTTGATAATCACTTAATAAATGGCTTGTGACTTCAGTGCTTCTCTTCTAATTTTACTTGAGAATTAGTTGAGTAGGTTTCCTAAAAAACCTGTGAAGGAAGCATGGGTTATTTTTTATTTATTTTTTGTTTCCTTTGGGACCTTGTTTAGTTTCTGTGACTGGCTTGACATAGCCAGGGGGCAGTGGAAAGCCAAAGGTCAAACAGTAAATTATGACACATCTAGTCTCTGTTACTTGCTTTAACTGCTGCATTCTGTTTTAGGGTTTTATGCTGCCTGTCACCTTGATATCTCAAGACCCTGCCATGGAAAAACTTCAGTACCTATGTTCTTACCACTTCTAGCAGCTTTTGACTCTGTTTGGTGTTGAAAAGATCTCATGTGTGTTTTACCTCTGTCATGTTTTCTCCTGTGATTCTGTGTTTTTGGGGAGCAGTTGGAGGTGCTGAACTTGCAAGTATAGTGAAGGAAATCAGAGTGGTTTGTTTCTAGTTTTTTGTTAGAGAAATGATTTACTCTGTCTCTGGAAGCTCATTTTACGAGTGGAGTTTCTGGGTCAAGAGTTTTTCTTTAGCTTTCATGTGCTTTCTCTTTAATCTTAAACCACCTAGTGACTCTATATTTTAATAATGAATTTATAGCATATTCTGTGGTTGATTTCTTGCAGTCCCCCCCTTTTTTTTCTTTTTTTGTGAAATACTTCATTTGGTGCAAAATACTGTGCATTTCAAAAGCAGAAAATGTTTATTTGGTGTACCAGCTCTCAGTCTTTTAACTGATGAACTACAGTTGCTTTCATCCTCTGTATTCTGTAACTAAAAAAAATAGGAAAGGTTCTTTAAAGTATCCTGTGATGGAAAACTGCATCAAATCCTTGTTTTGAACATGGCAGTGTGATGGGCTTTTCCCCATCCCATTGAGTGTCTTACATTGCTGGAAATAGCAGAGTTGCAAGAAGCAAGCACATGTCCTCTGTCTTATGCTATTGGTGATATTCACAGAAGGACTTGGTTTGATTAGCCTAATTTCGTATTTTTCAGCCTAGGACCTCTTTATTTGCTGAAAGTGCTGTTTAGGGTTCCAACAAGTGTCTTAATGTTTTTCCTATTATATTTTTTAAAATATCCAAGAGTCTTCATTTTATGCATTGTGGCTTTGATTTCAAAGGTGACATGCTAAACTAACACTACTAACATAAGAGAGTATTTTCATAGTTGACGACTTCTTTTCTAACTTTGTGGTTCTGAAAAAACTAAGAGTACCCTTTCTCTGCAGTTGTATATACTGTTTTTGGGGAGCTTTTGTTTGTGTTCTCTAGCTCATGTGCTTTTCCTGTCAATGATAGGTATAATGCCTACTCCTTTCCTATGTTAGGAATTTATAGGTATATAGCTGTGGCTAGATAACAGCTTTCTCAGAAGTATACCATTGCATGGTACTTTGCACAGCTTACACCCCTGACTCAGAAGGTACAATTTGTCAGCCACCAGTCATTCTACAGACCGTAAAGTTTAGTGAAAGAAATCATGGTGCTATTCTTGGTTTTCAATTTACAAATGCACTCAACAGATTAAAAAATAGAAAATTCTCCATTAGTAGGAAAGTTAGGAACTGATCAATATAATCTGTCTGTATAATCTGCAGCAGATTCGCCAGTAGAATTTTCAGTTTCTGTCAAAAGGTGATAAATACGAATGGGGTAGAAAGAGAACTTCTGTAGTTACTGTTCTTACTGCTTCTCTTCATTGTCAGCCTATGAGAGGGGTCTATAAGAATAGACTATATATATAATTTTTTTATATATATATTATGTGTGTATGTACAATCCATAAGCAATTTTTGGTAGAAGAGGTATGAGGAAGGTGAGCTGTTTCTTTGTGGAAAGAGTAGTGACAGAGCTGCAGCTGCTGCTGGCTATGTTTCATGT
>NW_010408703.1:137215-145198 GCF_000710305.1 Buceros rhinoceros silvestris | reverse complement strand
GTTTCCTGCTTACTGTGACAGCTATGCATAGACATATTCTGGTCTTCATGTGTTATTTTATAAGACTGTGTTTACAGAAAAAGAACAGTACTGTGTGGACAGCTGGACTGTCTTGTTTTGATTACTTTGTGGGTTAGGAAGGGGTGTAAAATATACTATGTGGTAACACTAGCATTGATAATAGGTAGGATTGGTCTATCAAACTCCGCTTATGAAAAATATTTAACTGGCCAGAAAAATGGATGGATTGTTTTAATTTGGACCAATTTAATATCGTGGACAACCTTTGAAAATAAGGTAGCTGTTGTAACATTGATTTAGAAGTATTTTTAAACATACACCCTCCCCTTTATTTACAAGAAAATATGAAAAATATATTAAATAACAAAATGAAATATTGCATTTTCATGATACATGAATAACTATTGGAGATGCATGTTGATTGTATCTATTAGAAATGTTTTTAAATCAATAGCTGAGAATAGAAAGTAGTGCGAAATTAAAAAAAAACACAGTTCTTCCTTAGTGATGTGTTTTTATGTCGATCAGTTCTCATTCTTCTGGCTTTGTGACT
Source organism: Buceros rhinoceros silvestris (assembly GCF_000710305.1). Taxonomy (NCBI): domain Eukaryota; kingdom Metazoa; phylum Chordata; class Aves; order Bucerotiformes; family Bucerotidae; genus Buceros; species Buceros rhinoceros. The sequence continues at coordinate 144,624 of NW_010408703.1, read as the reverse complement.
AAGATTGAAATGTTTGTGAACTGCCAGTATGAGTACAATTTTGAGCGTGTTAGTATTTCTTCTTGATGAATTGTTGATACCTATACTGTTCTTTCAAAATGGGGCGAAGTGTTTAATGCTCCTATTCATTAAATACTAATTTCTTGTATTAGTGATTAAGGCAAGACCACATATTTATTGGTGTCAAGGGATGGCAGCTGTTTAGTGCTTTGGGGTTTTTTTTTGTTATTTTATACTCTTATATTTTGCCATAAGGAATCTAAATGACATGAGCCTGGTTAGTACAGGTGTTGTTCATAAAGGCCTTACTCTTTATGTATTACAGACAGCTATTCAACAACTACTTCTAAGTTTTCTCTCCTTTGCTTTTTTTTTACTTTTGACAAGTTTTAGTTAACTAGAATGAATTTTTGCAAACCTAATCTTTTCTTCTGAAAAATGCTTGTTTGGAATATTTGAGTAAAACCAAAGATGAACTAAGAGTGAGATTTAAAAAAAAAAAAAAAGGAAGTATCTTTGCACTTATTAGTTACCTATTTGTAGTATGTCTGTGAGTGAATATTTCAATTGCCCCCAGTGTGTGAGTGGGACTCTAAAATTTGATATAGAGATCATAGCGTCATAGAATGTTTTGGGTTGGAAGGGACCTTTAAAGATTATCTAGTCCATTCCCCTGCTGTGAGCAGGGATGTCTCAGGTTGCTCAAAGCTCTGTCTGGTCTGACTTAGTATACTTCCAATGATGGGGCATCCTCAAGCTTCTTCCAGTGCTCCACCTCCTTGTCCTAAAACACGTCGTCCTTATGTCCAATCTAAATCTACCCTCTTTCAATTTAAAATCATTGCCCCTTGTCCTGTCACTACAGACATTGGTAAGATATCTTGCAGGCCTCCATTAGTTATTGAAAGGCTGCAGTAAGGTCTCTCTAGAGCTGTCTCTTCTCCAGACTGAACAACCCGAAGTCTCTCAGCCTGTTGTCGTAGGGCGGGTATTCCAGCCCTATGATCATTTTTGTGGCCCTGCTACAGACCTGTGCAGACAAGGACAAGTCTGTCTTCTGCTGGGGTCCCCAGAGCTAATGCAGTACTTTAGGTGGGGTCTAACAAGAGCAGGGAGGGAGAATTTATCTCCCTTGACCTGCTGGCCCTCTTTCTTTTTGTTGCAGCCTGGCATACAGCTGGCTTTTTGGGCTGCAAGTGCATGTTGCTGGCTCATATCCTGTTTTTTATTAACCTTTACCCCAAGGTCCTTCTCCACAGCACTGCTCTCAATCTCTTCATCCCCCAGTCTGTACTGATACTGGCAGTTGCACCAACTTTTATGCAGCCCTAGATACACTTGGTTTTCTGGGCTGCAAGCACATATTGCCAGCTCATGTCAATCTTCTAATCCACCAGTACCCCCAAGTCTTTCTCTGCAGGGCTACTCTCAATCCATTAATCTCCCAGCCTGTATTAAGGATTAACCCAACTCAGGTGCAGGACCTTGCAGCTGGCCTTGTTGAACCACATGAGGTTCACATAGGGCCACTTTTCAAACTTGTCAGGTCCCTCTGGATGACATCCCATCTCTCAAGTGTGTCAGCCGCACCACTCACTTTGGTATCATCTGCAAATTTGATGAAGGCGCGTTCCCTAAATCCTACTGTCTGTCATTTATGAAGGTATTAAACAGTGTTGTTTCCAGGATAGACCTGGGAGGTATAGTACTTGTTACTGGTTTCCATTTGGACTTTGAGCTGTTAACAATAACTCTCTGGACAGGGCCATCCATCCAATTCCTTATTTATCTAACAGTGCATCCATCAAACCAATATTGCTCCAGTGAAGTGGTAGGAATGTTGTGGGGGACTGTAGCAAAGGCTCTACAGACTCTAAAGAGTCTAGGTACACGATATCAGTAGCTCTTTGCTTGTTCACTGATGCAGTCACTCCATTTTTATAAGGCCATTAGATTAGTCAGGCACAGTTTGCTCTCGGTGAAGCCATATTTTCCGTCTCTAATGACCTTGTCAACCATATGCCTTGACATAGCTTCCAGGAGGATCTGTTTCATTATTTTAATGGGCACTGTGGTTCCCAGGGTCCTCCTTTTTACCCTTTTTAAAAAGGAGTACAATACTCGATTTCCTCCAGCATCTGTGGCTTCATCTGACTGCCATGAGATAGATGTGAGGGAAAAGGTACCTTTTATGGGAACAACAAAATACTGCTGTTTCTTAGTAAAGAAAGTTATGTTTCACATGCAGAGAAGTAGGCTATTGCTTGTAATTTTTTGAGCTGCTCTGAGGCTGCTTCTAGAACATACTGAGATACCTATATTTACTGTATAGTTACAGATTCAGCCTGGAAAAGAATGGCTGTAGCAGGTCTGGTTTTCCCCATCAAACTGTTTTGATTCAGGAGGAGATATGCTGTTCTTAGAGAATAACTTCAGATAATATCATTCTTTTTTGTTACTAAGTGTGCACTGTGTCAACTATTTCAGATACTGTTTAGCTCATGACTTAGGAGTTAGGCAAATATTCTCTGTTTGTGTGCTATTTCACAGGATTTGGAAAGTACTACAGTCATTTCAGACCCAAATTCTACTTGATTAATCATACTAATTCAGAGTGAATATACCCAAATGTGTGCTATGGTTTTATTTTCTGTAAAATGAAACTACTTGTGCATTCCTATATTCTTGAATGCATTGACCATCACAAATGTGTTATGATTGTATTAAACCAGAGCGTTATATTTAAACAAAAACTAACTCTGAGGCCTGTGCTGAAACTCTTAGATTATCCTGTGCTCTCAAATAAGCAGTTGAAGTTTTAAAATAATGCTCAGAATTGTGATGTTTCCAGAAAGCAGCTACATGACTTAGAAAAATCATGTTCTATTCCATTCTGTGCATCTTCCATTCAAATTACTTCAATGACTACGGTTTGTTTTAACTGAAATAGTTTAGATATTTATAGCTTGAAATAAAAGCTTACAGATGAATTATCCTAGCTTTGGTCTATAAGTGGATTAAAGCTCTTACCTCTGGAACTGAACCTTTTACTTTCTTATATCCTCTACTCTTTGAAAACAATTCTTGCATCAACCAGGTGTTAAGTTCTTAGCCTTGAGTACTCTGAAAAAAAGGAATTGTTGGTGTAATGGCTGTACCAGTGAATGAAGGCATGCAGAGCATTCTGATTGAATTCACCAAAGAGTAAAGGAAGTAATTTACTTTTAGCTATTCAGTGAGGGTAGTATTGGGTGTCATGGGTCCATGTCTATCTGATAGCTTCTTTCTTCTGTTTAATGGACATTTATTTCTGTCCTGTCCGCCTGTGATGGTACTGGTCAGACTTCTGTGACTGTGTCATGATGAATCAGCAAACGTCTTGTATTTCTCGTCCATCGATGCCACAATGAATAAGTTACTTAGGTCAATTAAGAACATGTAATAAAATTATTCAGTTAAGTCCATTGCTGACTTTTTGTCACACTAATGGACTAATCTGAGAATTCATTTATGAAATCATATGTAATAACAGCATCTTTCAGTAAGAGTTGTGTAATATTTTTGCTTAGACCACTAATACATTGTAACATGATAACATAATATTATTTTTATGGTGCCTGTTTGCTTTCAACAGAGTTCTGAATAAGGATGCAGTCTCTTGGTAGGTGGTATGTGTGCAGATTTATCTACACACAATTTTTTTGTATTCTACATATATATGTAAGTAACACAGTGTACTTCCTCCATTTTTGATGCAAAGGTGTCTGTGTTGCCAAAACTGCCAACAGAGACAAGATAACAGGAAATTCTTTAAATATAAAATAATGGCTGAAAGATATTTTAAACTATTTCTCTAGTCTCATAAAATTACATGTGATTACATTAGTATCATAAAATTACATGTTGGTTGCATGTATTGCTACATAAAGGAATTGGAGAGGAAGAAGAGAAGATGTGCTTGTTTGCTGATGGAATCTATTTTAAAGCTGTTAATCTGGTTGGGTCACAGGCTTATTACAAACCTCTGCATGGCAATGGGATGTGACAATACTGTATGTGAGTGACTTTTGCGAACTTGAGTATAACCTGATGCTATCTTTAGATCCCAGTGTGTATAAGGTACTGAGTGTTCTTGTACTGATCAGTCTTATCTTCTACTGGCTTTTTAGGGTATTGAAAAGAGTAGCACCTCAAAGATAGATTCTTTACAGTGTAAAAGTGTTCTGTAGTGTGACCACTCAGCAGGACTAGGTGGGTTGTAGAGAGAATATCTCTTATTTAGGAATATAATACGTGGCTGGAAATCACAAAGAATCCTGGCACAGCAGGATCAAGAGAGTCTGGACTGGCAGACAGTGTAAGTTTAAAAGTCTTGTGAGACATCAAGAAGCAAGTCTTTCAATTGTGTGTAAAGTATTGTATGTCAGCTTGATTAAAGGCTTGAGGTCTTTAGTCAGAAGTATAGTAGATGTTAGGGGAGTCCAAAATAATTTCTGTTAGCAATTTTCTTGCAGATGTTTCATTGCTTATACCACCCATGTTACTTCATGCTTTGTTTTCCATTCTGTATAGTATTTTGCATGTCCATATGAATTCCTCCAGCCTGACAGTCATGTGTATTTTACTTTGTATTGAAATATTCACTTCATAATACAGAAAATCGTCAGTATCTGGTTATTATTAGAGTTCTTACTAAAAAATTAACAGCAAACCTATAGCTCCCCGTGTCCTCCCAGATGTTTAATTTTCCCTTTTTGGAGTATCTACTGATTAAAAAATAAAATGGTAATTTGTGTGCTGTGCTTTTCTAGCAATTATTTGGGGCAGGGAACCCAATTTGAGCTTGGTTTTTTTGTTTTTTTTCTTCCCTCCGTTCTGGGGATGCTCTTTTCCAGATTTCAGAAGATGGTATCTTCCAAGTCAGTAAATAATAATTTGCAATGCTATAACAATTTAAGGTATTATATGAACACTACTAATAGTTAAAATGCTTTGAAATAAATACAGTGAAGCACCAAAAGAGTATTGATTTCAAACTCTAGGTACCTCAACTAGACATGTTTGATAGATGAATTTGCACCAACGGAGGAAGTTTTTCAGTTTGTCTTTGTTCTCACTACAGTACGTGATAGACGCATAAACAAAAATTAAACCTATCTGTAAATTTAATAACCAGACGTTTGCAGATATGTAGTACCTGTGAGCAAAAGAAGACTACTGCTTATGCTTTTCGGACTCCTCTCACTGCTAATTTAAAACCTTTCCTATTGCAATTTGGTATCATTACTTTAAAAGAATGCTAGCTAGTTCTCCTTGATAAGGCAGTGTAAAACTACTCGATACCATTTTGTTTAGGTCTTTTTAAAACTTTTTAAGTTTCCATTAGACAACTGTATGCAGTATTAATACAGCTTTACATACTTTTGATATTAAATGTCCGGAGCGGTGTGTACATTTGCATTTCTCTTCCAGAAGAGAAGTAAACTGCTGTAATTTAAATATTTATCTTCCCCTGCTTATAAGCTGGAGGAATTCTTCATTTTGTGACTTACACTGATGTTTAATAATTACCCTACTTCACTTGCAAGCAATTTCTTTTGCTTTAGGTAGTCATACCATATAACCTTTGTCAGTGGCTCATCTTGTTTATCCCTGCTTCTGAGCTTGGTGCTGTTAAAAATGTAAGAAAAATCCAGTTTGTTTGCAAAGAACATGTTCAAGGCCTAAGGTTCTCTTCATTTCTGTATGTCTTTCAGTGTGATGATGAACCACAAATACTTTCATTTGAGGGAAAATTTTCTTTCGTAATTCTTTAGTTCTGGCAAACAAACTTGGTTGCAGGGTGAGTCTCTTTATCTGACATTAGATGTGTTGTGAATAATCTTAGTGTTAATGAGCAGTTTTTGTAAACTTTCAAATGACATCTGTATTCTGCCTTGTGCATGTAAGTTCTCAGCTGTTCAAGGTATATTCTCTCTGACCTCTTGGAGCTGCTGATGTACTCCTGTGTAGGCTGAATGTTCCTTGGGTATGCTGCAGATTGATACATCCCAGGCCTTGACAGCTGCACTGTTTTTTTTCTGTGCCAACTTCAGACAGTTGAAGCAGCCCTTTTTCGGAAGAAATTGTTTGGCTCCCAAGGCCACTCAAGGAGCAGCTTTACCAAGTCTATTAATTGTGCCAAGAGCTTAAAAAGGCTGTTTAAACCTGTTTTCATCTTAAAACTTTAATAATTTCTGGCTAATGCTCATTCTGTTATACAAAATGCTTAATTACTTAGATTTTAATAGCTGAAACTGTTTCATTTAAATGTTTGGCATGTTAAAGAAGACAGTGGTGTTTTATGGTGACTTACCATTCATTGACTAATGTTTTACTTTCATAATGAGTGTGTTTCCATGTGAACTTTCTTTTTATGTGATGAAGCTCACAGATTTTTAACTGCGGGTGATGTTTCTTTCTTTTCTTATTTTTTACTGGTAACATGCATTTGAAGTTGTACTTATGCCCTTACTCTTTTGGCAGAAGTCCACTTAAGCAGGATGCTGCATTTTCTTATGTGTGTTCACAGAAATACAAATATCCAGTGGAAGGCATTTAATTTAGATCAGAATTTATGTTGATATAATTACATCATTGCCTTATAGTTCTGTGTGTGCTCATTGATAGTTTGTAGTAGTAACTTCAAATACCAGTCCTGCCATCATAAAAAGCAAACAGCATTTACTGAAATTATTTTGCAATTCTGGAAATTCCAGTGTTTTTTTGCTTATTTTCAGATGACCTGAAGATTTTTGTTTTTGTGGTCTGGTGTTTTTTTGAACGGACACTACTTAGCCTGTTCTGTTTAGCTCTTTCTTCGAAGTTTATTTAGTGCGCACTGTTCACATTCAATATTCCTTGCTGCAAGCAAGCTTTTTTATAATCAAATTAAGATGGCTTTTTCATTCCTACTTCAGACGGAAGTGCTGCAGAACTTAGATGTTACAAGTGGCACTTTCACTGACGTGAGTACAACTTGGAGTCGTTTTCCTTCACCATCTTTGAAAGTAGTCTGTCTGTGACATAGTTACATGTGCCTTGAGGTTAATCTGAATTGCTTATTCAATGAAGAGATTGTTTGTAACTGAGTGCCTGTGTTCTCATTAGGAAAACAACGTTCATTGAAACTTCTTATTTTATATATTATCAGAAGGTCCATTTCTGTGAAGCTTGGCAAAGTTAAGATAGAAACTAGATTGCCAGTGACTCCGTACATGCTGGATACTCAGCAAAATTCATGGGAGGGATGTGAGCATTTTCTTCCTGTTATATTGTACATATATATAGTATATATTTATTAATTAGGAGCAATCAGTATATAATATTGGAATCTTCCCTTATGCGTCATTTTTTTATAATGGAGGAAT
>NW_010408703.1:71502-137126 GCF_000710305.1 Buceros rhinoceros silvestris | reverse complement strand
TTAGAAATGTGTGTTTGAAAGTTTTGTGCTATTCTGTCGTCTTGTAATGCCTTGTGCTGTTCTCTAGCTGGGACCGGAAGCGTGTAGGAACCTCCAGAGTAGGACAAAGAGGCAGCCACTGCTGCTTAAATATATGTATATATGTAGTGTCTTGCGATATTAGATAGTGATTCTTGGTGTCATGCAGAAGCCCAAATGTGTCTCAGCATTTCTAATAAATAAACAGAAAACGCAAATGCTGCTTCTATGGTCTTGTATGTGGGATAATAAAGGGAAAGGCTAAGCAAGTGTGAGGGTAAGCAAATCCAAATCTGTAAACAGGCAAACAGAGCTCATCAGAGCTTGTGAGCTCAGAAGTCAGCATCAGGAACTTTGACTCAAGATTTAATCGCTTGCAGGTGGAATACTGTTGGCACTTTGTTATAGTTCGACTTCTCTGCACTGTAATGACTTCATGCCCTTAGACCAATTTGTTAGTGATTTTTAAGTAGTTTAGTATAAAAATTTACATTGAATTGTGTATTAAAGATATAAAAAAATCTTCAAGCACTATAATGGGTTCAGTTCTGCTATCTGTATTGCTGATATAAGTGAGAGATTTGAACTAAATTTGTTTTAAAATTAGAGTTAGACATAGTTTATTTGATAAAATGGTTTATTCCTCCATTATGGTTCGAGGAGTTCCTTAAAAGTGGAGTCATTTAGCGTTTAAGAAGTAAACATTTACTGTCAGTGTAAACAACTGAAAAGATACCACATTTCCGTTGCTGCTGTTTATGATTTTTGATTGGCTTTGTGTTTTGTTTTGTTTTTTTTTTTTTTTTTTTTTTTTTTTTTTTTTTTTTTTTTTTTCCTTTGTTGGGCTACCAACATGGATATAAGATATATTTAGATGTTAAAAATACTCAGAATCTGTGTTTTGTATAGATCCTAATATTTTTGGGAAGCCTGCACCAGTTTTTTCCAAATCTGAAAAACATTTTTATTTTTCATTCTGTTTCTGCCTGAGAAGAAGCACTAGGTCATGCCTCATTCACAGTGTACACACATTGTGACCTTTCAGGTGGCATGGTATAGTATTTTCAGGAGATGGCTTTTTTGAGGACTAATGAAAAAAGTGCATAGTTTTTCTAGTCTTTCAGACTAGTAAATAGAAATCCAGGATAGCCAGTGACATAAAGTGATAGCACACAATGAGATGTTGTAGTTTTTGTTTTTTAAAAAATAGGTAGATTTGGCCCGAATTGTGTTACCTAATTAATACAGTGCTTACTGTTTGTCTTAACTTCTTTCTGAAACTTATTTTTAGCAGTTCTGCTGAATAAAGACTTGGATACTGATGTGAAGTCAGTTGAGCTCTTATATGATATATGGCTCAGTTTTGGTGTTAATCTTTCTTCGAAAAGTAAATGTAGTCATGCACTATAATCCAGTTAGTTACTATCTGTGTGCTTGCACACAGCAGAGTCACTTTCAGTTCCGAGAAGATTCCTTAATGTTGCTAAAAAAATTCAGTTAGAGAAAGATGGCATTCCTTTCAAGGGTTTTAAAGAACAGAATATGCTGCATTTCTTTGCATAAGAAGTTTTTTGTTAATTGTTTTTGTTTGGAAATACTGGAAATGAAGTTTTCGTGTCAACACTTTAAAAGTTGTGTACATGCTGCAAATGCAGTTAGATCAAACTTCTCTGGTTTGATGAAAAACAAACTCTTTGTGCTGTAGTCCAGTTTGCATAAGCTGGTAATAGTCTCAAATTGTAAGATCTTTGTGACCAGAGCCTCCGTTTTATTTACTTTCTAACACAATCAGAAAAATAGTTGGATTTGTTAGTGGTATGCCTTCCTACAGAAGGCAGGTGAAATTTTCTGGGTTTAGAGCAGTACCTTGATAAGACATCAGATCTACATGAAGTTTTCTTCCTTGCTTTACTGTATAAGGCATTTAAAGATTTAGATAAATGTAAACTAGAAATTGCAATAGGTAAAAGGTGAAGATTTTTTTTTAAAACTAGCGATTATAAAACCCCTCAATTCTCACTTTCTCAGCGTTTTTCTTATGTTCAGCATTGTGTTACTTCTCTATGCAATTTTAAAATGCAAAATATGCATTTCTAAATTTGAAAGAAAGATACATCAGAACTTTAAAAAAAATCTTTGACACTTTCCTCAAATAATGGAGAAAATAGATACAAGCGTATGTCGTATTTCTCTTATAATTTTTAAATCCGTGTTTCAATGTGTTTGACACTTGTGTTACTGATCTTGATAAAAACTTTGGACTCAGTACACTGATAGAGATCTTCTAGCTGTAGAGGGATCTTTTGGTATCATGCTGAAGATAGTTGTCATCTTGTTCTGAAGAAACAAACATTAAGATGTGCTGGAGCTGATACTGCTTATAAAGTTCAAATCTGCTTCCTAGAAGCCAAGACTGATTGGGAACAAATGCAAAGAAAAGATAGCAAAAATAGAAAAAGCAATTGCTGCTCCTGAAATATACTCTAATCATACAGTACGTGGTCTTTATTGACTCTTGTGAGGCCTGTCAGACTTGAAGTTCTGTTGAGCTGATTTGTGTCTTGGATGACCATTGCTTTTGGCCATTTCACAGTACTGTGGGCGAAGGTGTAATCTGTTCTTAAAAATTTGAGAAGTTGAGGAAAGAAGACTTTAAAGTGGGATACCTATGGAGAAACCAAACAGTGGAGGTGAAGATAGGAACTCAGGTTTTTTGTTTCATTGTTCAGCTGATTTCAATGAAGTTCTGGTTAGCTAATGAAACTTCCGGTGTCTTAGTAAATTAGGTTCCAGAAGGTTGGGAGAAGGAGGAAACAGGGAAATGGGTAACTGTAGGGGTATGGGTTTTCCTTTTAGATCATGTATTGTCCTCAGGCAAATTCAATTCTCTTATCATTCAAAAACTAGTAAAAGACAGACAAAGCTCCACACCCTTGATTTTCACCTGTTGAATAGACTTAGCTGCTAATATGATGCTTTTGGCTTAATGGATTTCTAATTTCGTGTTAGGGTATTTTGTCCACTCCATGGTTTATGTACCTATGCTTTCTTATTGTTCACGTTGTCTTCATCTTCTGCAGATTACCACCCCTCCCCCCCATCCCCTGTAATTACGTGTAATATATTTGGTTTGTGACATAAGTACATCAATATTGATGCTTCCAGTAATAGAATTGTATTGGAATAAAATTGCACCAGTGCAAAATAACAACTCGTGTAGTAGAAAACAGAAATCTGGAAAGGCTTTTCAGTTGGCATCGTTTTCACAGACTTTCATAATTGTGTTTTTAAAGAATATTGTTTTCTTGATCTTTTCAGAATTTTTTCATTTAATGCATATGAGCATATGTTAAAATAATGATTTACTGTCTGCTTTGAAATAAAATGTAAGAGCTGCATACGGTAAAACTTAATGTTGAACCATGTATTTCGGGCTCAATGTTTATTAACAGAAATTGTGTCCTACTGCTATAAGTACCGGTAATTGATATAGCAAAAGGCATCCTTGTTTGAATAATCTTGATTTCTGCGGCCTTATGTTGCATCGTGTACCTTTTTATTGTTGATTGTAGGTGTTTGTCTTCCTTCAAAATTCTGTAAGGTTAAAACTTTGTTTATTCAAGAGAACTGTTGGCCATGTTTTTTTTTTTATTCATGTGACAGTGAATTGTAGGCAATTCTCACTAGAGGTGGTTTTGTAACTGTCCTTTGAGTATGTGCAGTATAAATTTTTCATCAATAAAAGGTATAGCATGCATTTAACTTTTGTATCTTTTTTTTCCTGTTTCTAAGGCTGATAAAGAATTTGTGTGGTCTCTGTGGAAACATCTTCAGGTGTCAAGTCCAGATCTTACTCAAGCTGTCAGCTTGGTTGTGGAACGGTGAGTTTAAAGATGTAACATGATACTAAAAACAAAACCAAACAAAGCCTCCCTGCTGATACCATAGTTTCTGTCTTTTACATTGAGAATTATGCAGAATTTTAAAAATGTATTACAAAAATTCCATTGTTAAATTTTGTCACAAGTACCTAGAATATGTTGAAAGTTTTGTTTTTTCAATACAATTTGAAATATATTTCAAAATCCGTTTTCACTGATGTTGCTGTGCTGCAGCATTGTAAATGTACTGCATATTCTGCTTTTTTATTGAAAGAGTAAATATAGATAAATGATATCTTCTGGTGTCATGAGTGGTTGTATAACAGTTATATAAATGAATTATGTTTATCTGCATTCTTCCAGAAGAGAAAGGCAGAGGCATGGCAACAGAATAGATGACTGTGCAGTTTAATTATTACTCCTTGGAGGGAGTTAATGATGAGGATTTCCTTATGGTACTTACATATCATCATGTGATTGCTGTAAGTGTTAGTTAATCATCACAGTATGTGATTGATTGTTTTAGGATGCTATTATTTATAGATTCAGAATTTTTGTAGGCTAAAGAAAAGGAGAATGTGAATGAGTGGTAATGTGACTGTCAGAATTCAAACACTTGATTCTGTTACAGTCGAAGATTTGGCTGTTCTATCTCTCAGTATGCCACAAGTTCCCTCTTGTAAAATGAAAGAGTGAATTTATTTTTTTATTTAAAGAAAAAGTGGATTTTAACTTCTTTAACTAATGTTGCTTGGGAAGCTTGTCATAGATCCAGGAGGGATCCTAGCTCATTTGGGTTCCTGCTTAGCGCTTTGGAGCACCTCCTTGAAAGGCATGTTTCGTTTGTTCACATCTTTCCCGTCTAGACTTGATCAGTGAATGTTCTTCCACTTCCGAAAATACAGCATCAGGTCCTTTATCTGGGAGTGTATTCACTATTGTGTTGTCTCATTTTCTGCATTGCATAACGCAATGAAAACTTTGTCCAAAAATACAGTGTGGTTGAGTAACTAGAGCTAGTATTCCAAAGCATTTATATCCTGCGGAAGAAATTGATGGTGTAAGTACATGCACCTTGTTTTAAAGCAGCTGTTACCTGAGTTGCATGCAGTCACCAGTTACGATGTCAAATAACTTCCGGCCCTATACTGGGATATTTACCTGCAGAGAGTAGTAGCTTGGCTGTTAGAACGGGTATTACTTTGATGTAGCTCACGTGTTTTGAATTGGGCAATAATTTTAATATATAAGGAAGATGTGTTCTCATATGAGAGCAGATTTACAGCATCCCTTTTTTATGCTGAAATGCAGATTCTTACTGACTTGTTTCATGATAAAATTTGGTCGTGTTTTAGTGAGGACAGTGGTTGTAGTATTCATCTTCATTCTTAAAACAAAAAAATGCAAGAACTATTTAAAGTATTTGAATATAGTGTTTAATGTATGTAAACATACATTACATGTACATAAGCACAAATATATTGAAAACATTAAAAAATTGTTTTGCCTTAACATTTTATTGATTGATTTTATAGATAGCAGAACAATATGGAAAATTTTAGCTCTTACATATTAAACTAAATAAGGTAGAAACAGGGATGTTCAGGCTTATTAACACTTTTGATTCATGTTACATATTAAAAGCAATCAGGCTATTAGGACAAATTGAATCATAGAAGTGTTAGACAGCATGCCTTTAAATACTGCTGAATACAGTGAATTATTTGGAGTTCTTGAATTGTGTACTTATATAAATACAGTCTGTCCCTTTAACCTTCATGTCTAAGAATATTTTTATGCTTGGTAGTTATTTCTTGCTTTAAATTATTTTATACTTTATTTAGAACAAAACTGATAATTGTGTATGCATTATCGTGACTGATAAAATGAACGTGGGGCTCTTAGATAACACCTTGATGACCACAAGCATGATAATGTGAATTTTTTTTTTTATACAATGATAGGAAATATTTGTGAAACCCTTTTACTGTACTGTTCAGCCTATCAGAAGATCTGGTGTATAATATTAGTCTATTATATACCAAGGTAAAGGCATAGTCTATGTATGCACATTGGGCTTTTTTATATATGTAAAGATACATTCTGTATGGAGGCTGGTGATTGGTGCTCTTACATGAAAGCAAGACAACGTACTTGTATTAAGGTGGCTTTCTAATTTATGTCCTCTATTCTTTTATGAGAACACTAATGCTTTAGAAGATGTCTTGTGAACTCAGGGCTATCCATTTGTATCATACCTTTCTCATGCTTCTTAGAGTTACGGAATTAAAAAAGAAAAATTGCTTTCACAGCGTCTTTTTAGGAGCTATCATTATCCCAGAGAATCTTGGAGTAGATTTTGACAAAACCAGATGACACCAAGCTGAGTGGTGCCATCAACATGCCAGAGTGTTAGGATACCATCCAGAGGGACCTAAGAATCTTGAGAATTGGGCCTGTGTGAAGCTCATGAAGTTCAACAAGGCCAAGTGCAAGGTCCTGCACTTGGGTTAGGGCTACCCCTGGTACCAGTACAGGCTGGAGATGAAGGAATTGAGAGCAACTCTGTGGAGAGGGACTTGGGGGTACTGGTGGATGAAAAGCTGGACATGATCCAGCAATGTACTTGCAGCTCAGAAAGACAACTGTATCCTGGGCTGCATTGAAAGATGTGGCCAGCAGGTCAAGGGAAATGACTTTGCTGCTCTATTCTGCTCTGGTGAGACCCTACCTGCAGTACTTTGTACAGCTCCGGAGTCCTTACAGTCCAGAAAAGGGCCACAAAAAATTATCAGGGAGCTGGAGCACCTCTGCTATGAAGAAAGGCTGGGAGAGAGAGTTGGTGGTGTTCATACTGAGGAAAAGAAGGCTCCAGGTAGAACTTACTGCAGCCTTTCAATACGTAGAGGGGGCTTACAAGAAAGATGGGGACAGTCTTTTTAGCAGGGCCTGTTGCAACAGGACAAGAGGTGATGGTTTTAAACTAAAAGAGGGGAGATTCAGACTAGATAGAAAGAAGAAATTGTTTACAATGAGAGTGGTGAGGCACTGGAACAGGTGGCCTAGAGAGGTGGTAGATGCCCCATCCCTGGAAACATTCAAGGTCAGGTTGGAAGGGGCACTGAGCAACCTGCTGTAGCTGATGATATCCCTGCTCACTGCAGGGGGCCATTGACAAGATAACCTTTGGAGGTCCCCTCCAAACCATTCTGTGATTCTATGATAAAACCCTTTCAGTATATGAGTTTTATTAATGATGCCTGTGAACTTTGGAGTAGCTTTGATTTAACAGATCGAACGTGTATTTTTATCTTTAACTGATGTAGCCTCGTGTCTTTTGCCTGAGAACTGTCAAATTACTGCTTTGGAAATACAATCTAGCCTAGCTTTGCTTGTGAATCTTGTGCACAACCAAACTATAGCAGCATGCAGTATCTCCTAACTTTTCCAGATGCAACTTCCTATAATCTTTTCCGGAGTAGCTTCTGTTTCATCACTGTATCTCTTCATACTCTCATCCTTTCAGAAAAGTTGTCTTATTTCCTACTTTATTTCAGTAAATTTTTTTTTATATTGCTACAGTGTCAGTTTATCTCCGTTCCGATATGTTGATCAGATTTCCAGGTAATCTGTTGCCTAGCACTGCTGCTGACCGGAAGGTTAAAGGAGAAGTTATTTTCTGGCTTTGTCAATGTAGGAAAAATACATGGATTTAAAGGGTAAAATGATGGGGTCACCAAGTAACAGTTATAAGTAAAAGGATTCCTGAAGCATGTCACTCTGGAGATCTGTGCTGCTTACAGTCTGTCTTTCTGTAGTTTATGCAGTTGTATCAGACAAGAGGAAGAAACTGAGACTTTATACTGAAATCTGATAGAAACCAGCTTGGGTCTTCTTAGAGATGTTTTCCCCTTCTTACTTATATTAGGAGTAACATTGACCCAGTTGTATACAAGCTGATAACATTTTCCATCTTGGCTGGCATGGAGCTTTTGAGACACATAAACCAGAATGAAATGGATTTAAACCACTGTTTTTTTTCTGTTTGTGACATGCATACTGCTAATTTATACATAGCTTCATTTTTCATGTGTTCTTTCCACCAAAAATTCCATAACCGATAAATTTTCAGTGCCCACCAAGTCCTTGTTGGGTACTGAGATCACACTACCCGAGATCAGAAGCCATCTACCTTATGGAAGCCGACAGAATCTGAGAATGCATAATGATGTTTATCCTAGATCATATATGTAAAATGAACCAAACAGTAAAGTCCAGTGGATTTCAGTCTTTAAATTGATGAAAGCAGCAGACAGTCTTTCTTCAGGAGATTACAGTGACAGGAATAAAAATATGCAGGACTGCAAGGACAAAATATTCACTTACAACCTTGTACGTCATGGATGTGTGATAAAGCAAAAAGAAAAAAGGAGAGATTGACTGGGCAGTACTAGCCATAGAGTTGGGTAATTTATGTTTGTAGCATTAGAAAATTCCATATAGTATCCTTTTCTCAAACAAAAAAAATGTAAAAGCATAATTTGAGGGAAATAGATGGGGAATTAATAGTAGGTTTCAGTTCTTTGTCTGCTATTTTGAAGTGCTTTTATGGTCCCAAAATAGAAGTTCACCTGCCCTAAAATTGTAAAAATGTAGCTGGTACCTTTTATGGCTGTGCTGTTGATTCCTGTAATACACCAATGATATTTTACTTTTCAGCAGTCTTTGCAGTTCTTGCTGGATAACTGTAACTGTCTTCCCATTTTAATATTCAGATATAAACAAAAAATTATCTTTACTGTGCAAATGAGAAATGCCTTTGGGATATGTAAAAGCCTCAAGGTATTTTCAAACAAGCCGTTGTAAAAGTACTACTCATGTTAGTATAGTTTCCAACTACTTTAAATACTATTGATCTCACTATTATGTAAAGAACATTTCTATTTCTAGTTCACTGCCTTTTGAAACGGTCCCCTTTTTTTTTTTTGATGATCACTTGGAAAAAAAATGCTAGAAAGTACCTTTTACGGTAAGTGCATGTGTAAATTCAAATAGAGCTGGAGTTCAGATGAAAGTATGAAAAGTTCTGAAATATTTTGGTAAACCTTGAGAGCTCTCCTTGAAGACTTTTCTCTTACAATACATGAAATCTTGACAAGTCAACTGACTAATTTTCCTCTACAGCTTCTAGCTGACTCCTTTCTTCTAGAAGGAAGATGTAGCAGTATCCATTAATGATCAAACTGAGGCAGTCATATAAAACTTGGTATATGTAGATGGCGAATTATGCTAGATGATACTCTTGCAGGTAATTACATTTGTCAAGGTTGCCTTACATACATGTTTTTCCCATACCTAAATTCCAGGAGTGATGTGTCACGCAAGTTTTGACAATGAGTGAGAATGGGTTTATCGTTTCAGGCCCCGCTAAAGAAGCAGTGGCAACTGAATGTTTCTGCTAGTGATTGAGAGGTTTGTTTTTGTTATTCTCAGGGAGTTCCATCTATCTATAGGTGTACAAATGGATAAAAACGAGGCTGAGAGCAACTGATCAGAAATAACCAAGGAATTTTTGGAAAGGTAACCACAGGAACATAATGCTACGGTTTGCTGCATCTTGTGAATATCAAACCATGGAAGAAGTATTTAATAGGTTGACTTAGATTCTTCACTGACTGACAATATGCAGATGTACTAAAAATTGCAAGTACTTTTTATGTAAAAGGATATCCAAATATGCTCTATGAATGAGCAATATAGATTGCTCATGCTAATTGTAAAATTATTTAAAAAAAGGTATCTTGCATCTTTTGAAGGGCTGATAAATACCTTGCAGAAGCTTTCTTAAACCACTTATTTTTTTCTTGCAGAAATTAATAGGAAACAGGATGACAGGAGAACAAGGAAGTAAACAAGATTTAACACATTTTTAAAAGCCATTACCATTTTGTCACTCTGAGTTTAAAATAAAGTTGACTCCCTAGTTATTTCTGTCCACTTTAAGTGAAATACTAGAGTGTAAGAGTACAACCTTTCTATCTAAGGTCAAATAATTGTGATTTTCTACAGTTGATGAAAGTTTAATATTCTGTTTCATTAAAAATTCTCAGAACATTGAACATAAGTCAACATTCCATGGAGAAGAAGGTATTATGCAGCTTGCATGTGTGCATATCTGCATATCGGAGCACAAAATATTGACATGATAATTGCAGTCAAGCCTGATTGAACATTGGCCTCTGGGAATTCAGCTGGTGTTGTACCAACTGGATGGCTGCTCAGGACACAGTTTGAAATTCAAGGTGCAAGTTAGCACTTTATTCAGCACAGGCAGGCATCATTTAAAAATCCTTGGGGGAAACCCTGGTGATGTGCAGATGTTAAAGCAGTCTGTTCTGAAGTGCTGATATTTTGAATACTGTAAGAGACTTGTGTATTTTAGATGAAAAATGTTTACAAAAGTATTAGGGAAAAGTGTCACTTTTTTTTACTACACTATTGTTAAAATCTGTTTAGTATTGTAGGTACTTGGCTAAAAATAAGAGGCCTTAAGTCATCTAATGAATTAAATCAATCAAGTTAGAGATGCAAGAAAAATTACATTTCTATAATGATGCTTTACCATTTTGGTACATATCATGGAACACAGAACTAACCCTATAAATAATTTACTAAGGAAATAATTTCATTTTACAGTTTTTATTTTATTCTTAATTTTTTCTGTAACTAAACAAAATTAGACATATGCCTAATTCTGCTGTAGAAAATACCCACTGTCTTAAAAGTGAAAATTGTGTGGTATCAATTTAAATTATTTTTTGCTACGTGTTGTCTAATTCTGTTAAAAGCACTATTTGTAAGTATTAAAAGAACAATTACATGCATCAGTTAGAATTTATTGTGAGGTATAAGGATCTTTTAGGATCTGAGGTGACAAACTATTAAATGAAAACTATTTAGCTCTATTTTTTATCTCGAGGTGTATGGGAACACAGTAAGGTTTCTGGTTGGAAGATTATGGCATAGGCTCCGTTTCTGCTAACGATAGAGTGTGCAGCTGAGGGGATGTGGCTGTACAGAGTAAATTACAATATTGAGCTATATTTACTGTAACATTGATAGTCTGTGCTCTGTAACTTCACTTTGCACGTGGGTAATTCATTATCTATTTAGCACCAACACTTGAACGTATGCCATTGTGTAAGTCTGTAAAATACTGGGAAGTTCAGGAGTGGTGGTAATCAAATGCTGCATCACACAAGCTGATATTTTGTAGTCTTTCTAGTTCTGCAGTCCTTTAGATTGAAAGATACCTCTTTAAAAAGTAACAATATTTCTAGCAGCAGTTTATTTTTAGTTCTATAAGTATTCTGTTAAAATATAGCCTTTGTTGTTTTACCGTGCAGCCCAAAGTTAGCAGCAGTGTAACCTTTACTTTCTTAGCTATTTAAGACCACATTTGTAGATGTTGTGTGTGTTGTTTTGTTTTTGTTTTTTTTTTTTAAATCCTGCAGTTTATAAGAAGGGCATGTTCCATGAAACATGTAAACAGCAAATTCAATTGAGTAGTTAAAATTGCTTTCATTTAGTTGATGTAACAATGACATATACTGTTCTGAATTACTTTCTCTGGACAAATAGTTAATTGCCTTAATGGTTAAGACCTGTGGTAGGATGCCTCTTTTCTCCGACCTCTTTTGCTGAAGATTTTAGGAAGCATGGTTATTTATACACTTTAACAAACTTGTATTTTTAAAAATCTTAAGGTTTTTGTAATGCATATTCTCATTCATGGCTAAATGCTTCTCTATAGTCTAATGTTTCATTTTTGACAAGCCATTAAAAATGTGCCAAACCTAAAAAGAATTGTCCTGTCCTGTTTGTAGAGTATAGCAGAACACAGGAAAAAAATCGGAACACAGGAAAATCGTTAAGCTTAAGAGTATTTTCTCAGTTTCTTATTTTTGTTGGAAGCTGAATCTCGATGATCTTTGTACCTAAATACATCTGTGTTAAGCATTTAAAATAGGTAGTACTCATGGGAAAACTGATTGAAGCTTAAAACTTGCACAAATTGACAGCCTCTCTTCACTCCATTTTTCATCCTAAAGAAGTCTGTGAATATTCTTAGCTCACATCATTATTGCTCATCAGTGGTTCTAATTAGCTAAACAGGAGTTTGTGTCAGTCATTGATCATCATCAGCTTCTTGACAGAGCTGATTTCCACCCCCATCCCCCCCCCACCGTATTCCAGTGGTTGTCTTAAAATATATTGTAAATATGTAATGGCTCAAAGTCGGTTGAAGATTTTTCTTATTTGTTACCCTTTAAAAAAAAAAAGGAGACAATTGCTGCAATTCTTACCAAGTCTCATTTCAAGGTGAAACAGCAGATCCAAGTAAGATATGTAAGTTCCAGTCAGTCATACTACCTTGAGTGTCTGTCAGGAACTGTCCTGTTGACGGCATTGAAAGCCGTCCTATGCCACCAGGAGAAGCTGCTAATAAAGTTCCATATGAGGTTTCAATTTATGCTTTAAGCTTCAGACAATATCCATTGCGTGCTTCAGTTCTGATGTTTTCTTTATTTAGCCATGAATAGTAATAGGTGTAAGTGTTTTTTGGGGTGTTGCTACAACCTCAAATACAAAAAAAACCCCTTGAATTTAAACTTTTCCTACTCATTACAACCATGACAAATCTGTATTTATAAACATTGTTCCTTGACAGCTTTATTTGAAGGACTGTTTGACCAAGCATCAGTTAAATAGAGAAAGTACTGCTTTTAACTGAAATGCCCTTTGTATCATTGGCTAGTGTGTCCCTGTGTTACAGGCACACTTTTTGCTTTAACAAAGGTCTGGGTTTTTTCTCTACAATTTCAGACTTTATTCTTCAAATCTCTTCCAAGTTACAGGGGTCAATAAATTCTTGACTACCAATAATACGTCAGAATTTGCTGATATATTAGCATATATTTTCAGTTTTCCAGAGCAGTTCGTTCTTTGCTTGGTTCTTGAATGGTTTATTCACTTTCCTCATGTTCTTTCTTAAAAAAACAACCAAACAAAAAATGCCCCCCCCCACCTCCTATCCCCCAAAAAGTCCAACAAAAATGACAACTCTAGAATTCTTTTGAGCCTTGCTTTGGGAAACCTACCTGACCCATCAGGTTTTCAGATCAATTAATGCATTAGAAAAGTTTTCAAGTGATGATGACATAGGTGAGTTAAGCTAGTTTTAATTATCCAGTATTTGTGTTTAATTTGGCCTTGTTGTGAAAAAGACTGACTTTGAGAGAGGAGATAGCAGTTAGAGGAGTCACAAAGTGATGTATTTGTGGATGGTAGATCTAGAATGAGTGGTTAGAGCAGTAGTTAAAAGTAGAAATAGTAAAAAAACAAAGCAAAAACCCAGCTGAATTAAGTTAGTGAGGGAAATACATCACCATGGAAGCCAAGAATGGATAGGACATGTCAGCCAGTGGTTAGGGTTTTCTAAGGGTTAGGGTTAGAGGCAATACTATTCAGTAGTTTGTGGGGCTTGTTTATGTGCGTATTTTATTGTATGATTCTTTGTGTCCACACATTACTATTCTAAGTACCTTGTAGTAAAGAACTGCTTTGCTTTTTTTGTATTCTGAAGCTCTTAAAATTTTGGATGAAGCAGTTATGCATGAGGAAGTTCAGAGTGCTATAGTACTTAGAGTTGAGATGTAGATTAATATAGGTCCATCACTTCCTCACATAGATTATGGTGTGATGTGTTTATGGGAGAGAGACCTTCTTCCCAAAGTATTTGAGGAATGTATACTGCAACTGTTATCATTTTGAAAAGGGAATTGTTGATGGCCATAAAGGACCCCAAAGCAAAATAATTAAGTATGAAGAAGCATTGGTATTTTTATACTGGAGCAAGTTTTAGTTCATTTAAGTTGTAGAATAATGCATGGTACCTATCAGGAACAGTATGTCTGTTTCAGGAACATGCACAAACTTCTGTGGTAAGTATCATACAAATAATCTATTCACAGACATTTTTTCTTATGAACTTCTGATTTTTAAGGTTGTCTAATCTCTTTTAATACAAAGTTTTATTAGCTTCTCAAAGTCTTATGATTTTTAAAACCTGACTGAGGATGTGATTTCTGTAAACTAAGTGTATGTTATAAGAAGAGTGGGGCAGTTTCATTAACTGTCATGTGTTACAACACCCATTTGTTGCTTTCTCTCTTCAGCTCTCTTTTTTGTCCTTAGTTGTTTTTCAAAGGGCATCACAGTGTAACCTTTGGAATACATCATAACTTCATATTCAGATGGGTCTCTATAATTGCAGTCTACTTAGTTCAGTTTTGGTAGATGTTCAAAGAGAAACTATGAAAAACTCCATGTGCTGTGTATTTCACTGCACATGTCTTCCCAGCAATCTATCATCTCAATTCCTTGACACTTGATGATTGCACATAATCAGTTGCTTTGAGGTCAGGATCTGATGTACATTTTTCTGTTAAGTTTCTGTTTCAGTTAAGAAGTTGAATGTCTTTTCAGACATGAAATGTCTTTTGGAATACTTGTTGAGTTATCGTGGTTTCTCTTTGCTTATTATGACTCTTGAATTATTTTCTTTATAGATGTAGGTATTTGAAATGCCATACAACTGCTAAAGACCCCAAATACTTTTGTTTCTCCTAGCTAACTGTAATTTAAATACATATCTTTTCAGCAATGTTTTTCTTAGTTTTCTTCCAGTGCTACAACAACATCTGTGCTGCTACATGTGCAGTAGGAGAGTGCTACTTTACAGCTGTGCTGCGATGAGAACTTGGTTCCCAAAAACCTTGCTTTAAATTTCATATAATTTTTATTTATTTCTTTATTTTCTCAAGATCAGACTAGATATTTTAGCAGTCATAGAACTTTATTTAAAAATACATATTATTGGATGGCCTGTGGAGGCAGTGTAGCTTAGCCTTCAAAATCACTACAGTAAAACAGAAGTGTCTATATATCTCTAACATATTTATCTTTGAATCTTCCTTCTTTATCAGTCTCTATTATAAAATGCTTCAGCAGATGAACCATTTTTGCACAGCTGGCTATTCTCATCCGCTTTTGATGAGATTTACAGACTCATGGGTACCACTGTTCCATTCCCTTATGCCTCTGGAACTTTCCCATTCTGGTAGAGTAAAAGTTGCGCAGTAGTGTTCTTTGGCTTCTGGGGGTGGCTTATAGAGAGTGGTGATAATCTGGATAAGTTTCTGCTTCTCTGTCACCTGTGGTGCTGGGGCTGCCTCTACTATTTGACCGTTTTTAGGGAATATATGTTTCTCAGGGCTTTTGTTGGAGATAATGTGGTAAGAACTTGTCTTGTGCTAAGCAATCACAACATTTGTTTTCTTTCTGCCTAAAACAGAAGCCAGTAGAGGCATCAACATTTAAAACTCAGCCAAAAAATAGTATAACAAGGAGATGTGGCATTTTGTTTGACAAAGTATTAATGACTTATCAGCTGGTTTTCTAGGAAGTGTTGCAGAGATTATTATAGCCCTGCACTTATTAACTACATAGAGAGGTTCTGCTCATCCCAGTTACCCAAGCTTCTGAGCTGTGTGTGTGGGTTTTTTTTTCTTATAAAATTTCCGGTTTCTATCCATGTGAAAGATAGTAAAATAGTTATCAACGATGTTCAAAAGTGTTGTTTCAAGCATAGAAATTCTGTGTAACTGAGAGAAGGACTTCCCAGCTTCATGGACACACAGAAGTGGCACAGAAGGACAAGCAGCCTAATGGCTCTACATTGCTTAGAAAGGAGAAAAGCATTTTCCTCAGTGTCTGAACATGTACATTTTCTGCATTTGGGAAAGAATGAGACAGATAATTGCAGCTGCTTAAAAATGTATCATAAGACTACTTGCTTCTGTTTCTTTTGAATAAAGTTGTGTTAGCTGTTTACCGATGTAATTTGTTGTCACTTGCCATATGCTCCCTGATTAATTCTGCAAGGCCTGTCAGCTTCAGATAATTTAATTTTCTGTGCTTTAAAATGACAGTCATTATCAGGACATGAAAAATTCAAATGATTAACTGCATATTAAGACTAATAAAGTGTATTTTTTGTTTGTTTGTTTCCAGAGAAAAGCAAAAAGCTGAAGTCAAGGACAGGAGAGTTTTAGAGATTTTGCAAGCTAAAGACAGCAAAATCGGAACCCTAGAACAGGTTTGTATTATGTTGAAATAGAGCAGTTAAGAAAACTTCTATCATTGACATCAAATTTATATTTCCTAAGATGTGAAGGTCATTTGCTGTTGTGTATTAAGTTGAAAGTTGCATGTGATTCAGAGATTATAACCTTCTATAAAGTATTAATTAAACTCTTAGTGTTCAGATAGATGTTCAAATAGTTGACCTGTCACCTAGAAAGTTTTGATGATTTTAGATGAAACTTTTTCTGAAACTCAGTGCTGTATTTTACCTAATGGACTAACCTAAACTTTGATTTTAATCTAGAAGAGTACTGACTGTGTTTAGTTTTATAATGTTCCTGGGGTTTGGAAAGAATTGCCATCCTCACAGATACTCTAGAAATGCTTTACTTTTGTAACAAGGACTAAACATGTAGTATCCTAAAAGAAATATGCCTGTGTGTTTTAGTGTAACTACCTATGACAATATTTATCAAGTTAACTGTTAGCATAAACTATAAAACAATATTGATGCATCTAAAATGTCGTATGTTACTCTTCTTTGTTGAACTCTTAACTCAAAAGTCAGAAGCGCTGTATGTCAGTAAAAAAAATAAATTAATGAAAACCATGTATTGACCCAAGCAAGCCATTGGAGAAATTGAGGAAATATGAGGACTTTTTCTAAAAACCAAAGTACTTGAAAGGTAATCAAAGCTTTTGAACCCTCGTAGTATTTGAAATATGATTCTTATGAAATTCAGCATTAACAAATACTAAACAAATGCAGGAGAAAAATAATCATTGCACCTTTCTTTTCTCCATAAGTCTCAAATGACCACTTTCTCAAGACTAAGGAGAATGTGCTTTTCCATATTATTAGAAACGTTAATAAAAGTCATA
The DNA here is from genome assembly GCF_000710305.1 of Buceros rhinoceros silvestris. NCBI lineage: Eukaryota > Metazoa > Chordata > Aves > Bucerotiformes > Bucerotidae > Buceros > Buceros rhinoceros. The sequence goes on along the minus strand of NW_010408703.1, from coordinate 120,138 downwards.
ATCAGACCAAGTGCAAAATGAAGGGAGAGAAGAAGAATTAGAATTACTTCACAGATAATAAAGCTGATAGAAAACCACAGAAGTCAAGAGTGTACTTCCAGATGTCTAACTCTGGCAGTTCCTGGGCATAAAAGGCTTGACTGATACATAGTTTTTCATAGAATCACGGAATGGTTGACATTGGAGGTCATCTGGTTCAACAGCCCTGCGGAAGCATGGTCACCTAGAGCCAGCTGTTCAGGACAGTGTCCAGACAGCTTCTGAACTACACAGCCTCTCTTGGCAATCTGTGCCCAGTGCTCATCATGCTCGCAGTGAAAGGGTGATTCCTGATATTCGGAGGAAATCTCCCGTGTTTCAGTTTGTTTGGTTCTGTCTCTGGCACCACTGAAAACAGCCTGGCTCTGTGTTCTTTGCAGCCTCCATTCAGGTTTTTATATACATTGATTCCTCCCGAGCCCTTTCTTCTCCAGGCCGAAGAGTCCCACGTCTCTCAGCCTCTCCTCACAGGAGAGATACTCCAACATCTAAATCATCTTCATTGCCCTTCAGTGGACTCTTTCTAGTAGCTCCGTATCTCTCTTGTACTGTGACTGCCCAGAACTGGACACAGGACTGCAGGTGTGGCCTCACTAGTGTGGAGCAGAGTAGAAGGATAACCTCCCTTGACCTGCTGGCAATATGTTGCCTAATGCAGCCTAGGATACCATATGCTGTCTTTGTTACAGTGGTACTTTTCTCGCTTATGCTCAACCTGTTGTCTAGCAGGACCCCCAGGTTCTTTCCTGCAAAGCTGCTTTACAGCCGAGCTATGCCCGATGTGTTTTGACACATGAACCATAAAAGGTTGCATGGGGTTGTTCCTCCCCAGGTGCACACTTCCAAGTTTTGTGTCATCAGCAAACTTGCTTAGGGGGTGCTCTCCCCCATCATGTGGCTCATTAGTGGATTTTCTCACATTTCTGATGGCCTTTACTGGGGTCTTGTGAGAATTGAAGTAAGTTGTGTGGCCATTTGATGTGAACTGACGTTTCCAGAGCTTACCTACTTCTAGTTTGTTCAAAATTAATCTGATACGCCTGCTGCCTAATGAGAAGGAACACTGAAATGAGGTTATTCATACTTTTATTTTTTATTACAGCAGTGGCTGGAGTATTTGAGTGTTATCCTCATGGTTGTAGTGTGATTTGTAATGTGTCTGGTGCATGAATGCACATTGTTTTTATAAACCAGCTGTGTATGATTATTCCTGCATTTCTATCCTTCTTAGCTGAAAGAGAAATTACCTCTATAAGAAGTTTTGTAGGTTTTGTGTGCAGTAGCGTGCTTTTAAGAAGGTCTGCCTTATGTGGCAGCTTATGAACCTGTAGTGTGCATCTCCATGAGATTGCTCTTTGTGGTTTCAGATCAATTGAAATTGATCAGAAATCTGAAATTGATACTGTGATGCAGTTACCGTCTAGAAGTGGAGAGAGGCTGAATATGTAACTAGAACCAAGGAAAAGTGGCAGCTGGGAAAGGAGGGCTTGGCAAGAGGATGGAAGTAATTAACGGATGAGGAGCCCAGAAGCTGTTTTTTGATCATTGTCACAACTTTAATACATGTTGTAATACATTCCTTTCAAATAGCTTCCCTTAGAATACCGTTGACTCCAGGGAGGGCTGTTGTGAAGATGCCGGTGAAATATGTATATAAAAGCTCTGTACAAAGGTGGTGCTGTTCTGACCTTCTCCCCTCTTCCATTGGCTGGGTTGCCACAGGATTGAAACAAAAAGGGGATAATTTGCTGAGCGTTTGGCGTGGTTTTGGTAGTTTGGTAATCAAAGACTGAAACTGGCATAGAGAGCAGTGTAGTAAGGAGCATTCTCATTTATTTTGTTTTTCTGGACTTTTTCTTTGTTGAAGAAAAAAAGATAGTATTTCTGTAATGAAAATGCAGATAGGTTGCTTCTGTAACTGTGACTTTTTACACTAATGGCAGTGAACGTTGTTTTCTGTAAAGTGTAGATAACAAGGCTTCAAGGCTGTGTATTGCAGTGTACCAAAATCTGTTACACCCAGGAAGTTAAGATTATCCAGTTAACTCTTCCATTGATTTTCCCTTCCCCTTCACGAATCAGAGATATCAGTTGCAACAATATCATTTGTCATAGGAATTTCTGAGCTGCCACAAAACAGCTGATTGTACGAATCCATGCTGAGACAGGGTAAAAAGGCAAATAAATGATGTATCTGATAATTTGACATACAAATAAGCTGATGTTGCTGCCAGGAACAACAAAACTCTAGAAGGAGAACATGAGATAATTTTTCTTCTCATGTATTCTGCATAGATGTTGTCCTGACATGCTTAAGAGCCTTTTTAAAGTTACTGTAAGCAGGAAAGCATATTCTTCATACCCTGGGTGAGATGCATGTAGTTACTTAATACTGAGAGCTACTTAGAATTTTTTTCATCTGTTATTGCACATAAATTGAGAACAAAATATATTGGAGTTTTCCATTATTTTTCCCCCTTGTTTCCTTCTTGGTTTTTAATTCTTGGCTTTGTAATTAGTTGATTGGTAACTTTTGGTCTTGATAGTCACATGTTACAGATTAGGGCTGGGCTGGCCTTTAGACAATTTGCTCTGTTATGCTCTCCCTCCCTCCAAAAGGGGAAGTAAGGAAGAGAAACTTAGGGATTGGAAAAGAAAACTAAAAACTGCTTTAATAAAAAAAAAAAGTATATATACAGATGTCTACAATATCACTGCAGACCCCAACCATCTGATGGCAAACACATCACCATCACCACTGATGCTGTAGGGCAGTCACTGGGGAAGGCCCAGGCTGGACTCAGCAGCAGACAGGAAACAGATTCAGGACCTGGATTCCAGAACTGGATTCAGGGATGCATGGATTGGGGTCAAAGGCAGATCAAAGAGAGTCCTCTTCAGACACTGGCCATTACAGAAGAGAGCAAGAGAGAGAGTGAGACCCTTGTCATCCCTCAGCTTTACACCGAATATGACATCTATGGGATGGAACACCTTGTTGGGTCAGTGTAGCATCACCTGTCCTGTCCGCTCCTCCCCACAGGTGCAGCTGTAACTTACTGCTCCCCACCGTGGTACACAGGATTGAGCAGTGACCTTGGTCTGCACAGAAGAAAGTCTAAGCAAGAGCCTTTCTGCACACCAGTCCCTGGCAGTGACTGTGAACATCAAGCGCTGTCACTTCTAGAAGCAGACACTGTCTGCAAAAATGTGCTGTTAACTTCAGACAGCGCAGTCAGTCACTTGGAAGAGACTGAGCTTGAAAGTAAAATCTCTGAACAGAATTAGTTCTGTTCTAAGTCAAACCAGGACATTACGTTTGTGCCTTATCTGGTATATACATATTTATTCCAAATGCTGTCTGGTAAAAATCTAACTCCTTTGAGGATGGTGGTGACTAGATTGCTATACCTATCTTATTACTGTCATTTTTTGTTTGTTTTACACAGTGACTCAAAACTCGTTTCTGAGTAGTTATGTATACTTGCCATATATATATATACACAGAGAATTTCTCTGTGTTTCAAGGAAAAGAATTTCTAGCTGCTGCTTTTACATTGATAACTCACTGTTCTAGAATTTTAATTATTATTGTTATTATTCTGGAGTTTGGCTGCTGCAAATATCTTTTTTCATTTTTCCTGGTTTTTTTTATAAACATTTCCCACCTGGGGTATTTAAGTTATAAAATTTGTGTGTATATAAAATAGAACATTGATACTTTTTTTTTCCTTTTAAAATAAAAAGGATTATGGAAGAGTGCATTAACACTTTTGAGTTTAAACAACTAGTTTAGAAGATAATGTAGGAACACGGAACTCAGTCTTTTGCCATTCGTGCAGTAGATCTTCACCTGTTTTCCTTAGAAGATGAAACAAAGGATGTGTAAAAGTAGCAGTAAACCTTTTCTGTCTTCTGTAACATTGTTAATTAATTAGGTTTCAATTTTGATTTGGAGGAACTAAAACTAATCTTTTTGTCCTAGACCTTGTAACATTTCAAAACCTTACCAACTGATTATACTCCAGAGGGGTTAAAATAGTACTAGCTTGCCTCATTAGCCGCACTTGAAAATCTTCAGCATGCTGAGCAAATCTATATTAAAGCCTCTTTAATGGGTCCAATTGAAAGAAGCATAATGCTACCTTCAAGCATTAATTAACGCTAATAATTTTTTCTTAACTTTTTTACCTTCACCTGACTGTATTTTTCTTTGTAATAAAGTGCTGTTTAAATTAAGACAAATGTATACACACATTATTGCCATCTAAACACTTTATTTCCAGTAGCATGTAACCCTGATTATTCTTGTGTAATGAGGAACTTGAGGATAATTTCAGTAATAGGGAGTTGGTAATAGGGAGTTTGAATGAATGTGTCAGTATTGATGAGATAATGCGAAGTTTATAAACTCTGCAAAAAAAGTTTCTTCAGTCGATGAGATTCATAGATACTGCAAGTGAAGAATATCTGTGGATACCGACAATTTTTTTCCTTAAAAAGATCATTCTACTCAAGTTGTACCTTGGAAAAGGGATCAGCCTTCAGTGGTGAAACCTGTTTGTTTTATGGAGCCCCTTTGAATTGCAGCAGTGAATTATTATATGCATTTGTGCCTTTCTGCTTGACATCTTCTAGTTAGTTTGGTAATAAAATTAAGGAAAAGAAATTTTGTTAAGGAGCTGGACTGAGTGAGAGAAGGTGGGAAGGAAAGTAAATTTATTGTTCAAATAGTTGAAAGTTGCTGACTCTGGTTTATTGCTAGAAGGCTACCTGACATAGGTGGTATGACTAGGACTATGGCTAATACCTCTGGGCTTGTTTGTCTGAAGAAATTAATAAGCTGTAAATTACAGTGTACCTTTACAGCTCATTAGTACTTTTGTGTGAATTCCCAGTAGGAATGCTTTCTTCACAAGCTGAAAAAGTGTTTCTGTGAGGTAGCTTGCTTCGTTTTGAGGAAGGAGTTTTCCTACTTAATCTGCAAAAGAGTGGCTATGTTGAGTGTTTGTACAGGTGTGCTGTAAATCCGTGCTTCACTTTTTCATTAATTTGCCTGTGTAGTCACACCTGAGATTGGCTAAAGCTTCTGGATCTTCATTATTTAGCCTTCATGTTCTCAGTGGTGTTTCTACAAAAATTAGCCTGAAATGATAGCTGCACTTGGATTATACAGGGAAAAGTACAGTAAGTAATCTGATACTTCTTGTCCTCTGCCCATTCACTGGTTTGAAATGCTCAATTCTTATGTTAGCAGAGCTCAGTATGCAAGCCTGGACACGAAGAGGGAGGTCATGGTTATGATCTCATTCATCCTCTGGGGAGCTGGGATCTAGATTATTCAATTAAGAATAGTTATTCAGATAAGAATAGTTGTCATGGAGCCAATTAGAGTTACAATAGAGTAGATTTTTTTTCTCACCATACAAATTGTTTCTAAAGCTGTTGGAATTTTGCTGTTGGAATTTTACTTTTGGAAACTGGTTTTACTGTAGAACAAATGAATTTCTTAACTCTGTTTAGTATATTATCTGGTTGCTGTAGTGACACCATTTTTTTTTAATTACAAAGTCAATATAGTTTTAAGAGAGTGAAGTTGGATTTTATTCCCCCTTTAAGGACATTGTTGATGAGGAATCTTCATGTATCATTGAAACTTGATGTCTTTAACCTCAAGAAAATGTATGTACCTTAAGGACTAGGTAGCGGAAGGAAGGATGCAGTGCCCTTTGAGATTATGTTCTGCCCTTACGAATCTGCTGACCACACGTAGGAAGGAGCTTGTCACAAAAGTTGATCAGAGCAACAGCTGTTCTTTATTTGCTACATCTGATCTGGCAGCATTGATGTATGTGAGTGTAATGAAATACTGCTGTGTCAGGAGTAGATACTAGAACATGTCGTCTCCTGCAGATCTTACATAGTCATGCACGATTCCAGACCCAGAGACCAGCTATGCAATGCTGTTATAGGCCCAACAGAAAATCCAGTCTGTCCTGGTATAGAGAATCAGTAGACAAAAGAAGAAAGAGGATTTATTTAGAGCAGCTGATGGTTAAGGTGATGTTAAAACTGTGGCAAGATTGTCAGATTATGTTGTCAGTGTTCACTGTAGTTATCCTGAGAGCTGTCATATCCTCATTATAGGTAAATGGACAGTTTATCTCTAAATCTAGCAGATGTGTTACTGTAACACGTACTATACTGGGAGAGTTGCTAGGTTTCTTATGAAGCTACAGCTTTTATTTTTTGTCCATGCTGTCTCATTTCCAAATCAGAGGTGTGAAAAACTGTCTCTTAAACATTTCCCCTTTATAGGGCAAGGAGCTTCAGTATTTCTTTTTTGAGGTGGCAAACCTATTGTGTGTGTACCAGAGACGGTATTTTGCTCCTTTGTCAGTGCAGTAACGCAGCTGCTGGCAATGCTTGCACTATGCAGCAGAAGCAACCAGCAGAAGGGATACAGAGAATTGTAGGATGTCAAAAAGTGAAGAGAATAGTAGAGTTTTGTTTTTAGTAGATGAGAATAAGGATTGTTATGCAGTGTATTTGTAAGGAGCAGCCTCAGTGGAATGAAATGGCACAGATCATAAAAAGTGCTGTTGATGTTGTGACCTACTTAGCAGTTGTTGGCTGGAGGTGATGGTTCCTTTGCTGCTAGTGAAAGTGACGTGCTAGAGTTGCAAGACTGACTGATACACTACATAAAGTTAGTTTATTTCCACTACGTGTTCAAATATTAAGAAATTTTGTGAGGTTATTCAATTAAGATAGCAAACTTTGCTGAAGACACCAAATCAATCACATCAGACAAGTCCAAAGAGGGCAATAGCAAACCTGGTGTTTGTAATGGGTTATACAGTTCAACCCCTCCTTAATCTATGGGTCAGGTGAGAATTCAGGAACAGGACTACTGGTAGAGGAGTAAGTACGTATTCTCTACATGAAGATGGAGACAGCTGCTCATATTTTCTCACCTACTTTTCCATAGAACCATTTTATTCGGTCCTTTTTAAAAAGAGCTTTAAAGAATCTTCATTTCCTTTTATTCCTCCTGCAAAAAAAAACCCCTTTTTTCTTCTCCAGCACATAAATGGTAGGTAAGCATGTCTGAATGGACAATGTTTTACGATTGGTTTTCCCTGTATACAAGTTTAAATTACTATGTTTTATTTCACATCTGTAACTATTAGAAATAGGTGTTCAAAAATTCTTATTCACTTTGGGAATGGGTTTGCAGGTACCTCCTTGTAGCTTCATAATTGTTTTTCTCAGAAACAATTCTCAAAATTGTTTTATCTCAGGGAGTTCTGCAAAATATGGGATGGGATAAGGAAGAAAAAACTTGTGATGGTATAAAAATGGAGTGATCTCCCACACTTCAATTCTCCTCTCTTTGCTTTTATTTTAAATGTATTTAACATTGTTATAATGTAGATGCTGGTGTGAAAAATAGGAATTAGTGATGGGGTATGCATTCATAATACTATTGCGTGAGTTAAATTTTGATCCATTGTATGTCAGTTGCTGGTTTTATTTTTTCTGTGCTTGTTAGGAGTCAGATTCTAAGTTGAGTAGTTAACTGTGAGTACAGGCATCCTTTGGTAGGATTCTGCAGAATCAGTTAGTGCTGTTCGCGTTTTACTTTTAGAACAGTATGGATTTAAAAATTACTTGTGTTTTATATCATAGCTAGCTAGCGTCGATTATGAAAGGACGCTATACAGACTGAAAAATGCAGCAGATGACTTCTATAACATATGGTTAACTTTTCATGAATTATTTACGTAGAACTTCTGTTCATCCTACATCTGAAAATAATTAAAGAATCTAATGAATAGTCATGAGATGAAAGACAAGATTTCTTCTGTTAATTTTATTTTTCTTCTTTTGTGTTTGTCTTTATTTGGGAGGATCACATGAAAATATGACTGGGAATGTTATTTGTTAAACATGCTTCTAAGTGTTCAAGCTTAGAACCATGAGTATTAATAGAATTTTAAAAATATAAAGAGTAATGTGAGGAAGCTGACCATGGAAAGCTATGAAATGTTACTGGCACATTTTTAGTGGCATCTGTGGTTCAGTTCCTGCTAGAAAAAAAAAGTAAAGTTGGAAGTCAATCTCAACTACTTAGTGAGGAAAAAGATAATAAAAGGGGGAAAATAAACATGTAAATGTTGAAGTAGAAATATTGAGGGTAAGTTTCAAAGAAAGAATAATATTTTCACATATTCAAGATGTAATGAAGTAATTTAATTTTCTTTCTGCATAAAATAACAGGATTTCGTTAGAAGTCACTGCTTGCGGGAAGTTTCATCAGTTCCAGTTACTTTGTATTTATTTTTAATTTTTTAGATGGTATATTAGAAGTGTACTGCTGCACAGTGGAAGCTTCTGGTAAAGAATGTAACAAAGAAAGCAGAATATAATGTTTATTTGCTACCGTGATCCTTGTGGTAGTGGAAACCTAATTCGTGTCCCTTCATTGCAGTCTTAGATGGACACCTTTAATATTGTGGTGCAGATACTTCAGTTTTTTCGTTAAGTGCTTCAGCAAGTGAATGACAGAAACAAGGTGCATTGTTGCAATTCTGTATTGTTAGCAGTAGCAATGGAGGGTATATGTGCCAGGTTTGCATTTCTGCTGAAAGCATTTTTAGGGATATTTTCATAAACTATCAGTGGGTACTCAGGCTAACTTCTTGGAGTGAAGTAAAACCCTCTTATCTGCATTTTGTGAACCTGTATAGAGCAGGTATGCAGTACTGATTCAGTAGTCCAGTCTGATCAAATTTCAAACTGCAGAACTAGGAGTGTTTCATATCTTTCCCCTCCACCCCAAACCCATAAAAATTTGGAGAACAATTAATGGAGTAATAGGATGTACAGCTGTTGTTTCTATGTGCTTTCAATGTAGTGGATTAAAATATCTTTCACTAAAGACTGGAAGTTCAGTGATGATGTCTGCAGCTTCAAACAGTCCATAACTCCTGGTAGTTGCATCCTAATTCACATTCTTTTTGGAAACAGACTCCTAGCATTAAAGAATTATGTCTTTGTTGCTGCTTTCACCATCTGCATACGGTAGCATATTATATAATTCAAAGTGAATAAAAATGAACTTTAATTAAAAATCTTTTTGCATATCTATTCACATGAAATATTGACAGATAATTATCCTACTGCTATGAAAATGCTGAGGCGTTCAAAGTTAAGATAAAGTAATATTTTTCCCTTTCAGTTTTGATCTGTAGTTTTCATAGCTCATTTTCTCAGTTTGACCTAAGTGCATGATTTTGCTTTCTCTGCTGATTGATATGAAGGTATTTTAAAAAGTAGGTTTTGCCAGGGAACAATTTGACGGTATTAGGGAAGAAAAGAAATTGTGTTGTAGCTAAAGAGGTGCCATGTAAATGATAAAAATGAATTCTGGAATGACAGTCCTTCTAAACATCAAAAGACCTGCTTCGCTAGGTCACAGTGTTTCTTTGTACGTGCTGTTGCCTAGAGCATTCTGGACTCAAGCAGTATATGAGGGATACTCTTTGATTTTTCCCAGCTAAAAAAATGGGTAAAATCAGATTCCTTTTGTTTTCTTGAGAGCAAATGCCTTTCTAGAGGTGAAAGAAGTGACTTCTTTCTTGTATTTGGAAGCTTGTCTATGTGAAAAGCTTTGGAATTGTACTCTAGTTATTTGAGTTCTGTGAGAGTTTTTTATAATTCTTGTAGTACCAAGCTGTCAAAAGTCCGCTGAATGTTGCTTTTGTCCTGTGGTATTCAAACAAGTACGACTGTAGTCAATGCAAAATGTAAGTTGAGATTGTTCTGGTGTAGTGTTAGCCTGTCTTTCATGGTTATCTGGACAGAATTCCCACAGAATTCCCACAGATACTGTGGGAATAGGTGAATTCTCGATGAGTGTTTTTAATCTGGTGAAGCCTGTCAAAATAACCTCAAGTCAGAGGTTGCCCCACGTGTTGGTGAGGGGTGTGTGTGTGGGTTGGGTTTTGGTTTGGTTTTTTTTTTGCCCCCTGCTGTTTCACTTGCCTACCAGAGCAGGGTGTTCACTGCTTGTATTCTCTGCTGTAAAAAATCTGTAAAAAATACTCTCTTCCTCCTGTTATACTGGATAATTCATAGATTATGGAAACAAAGTGCAAAAACAGCTGCACAGACAAAAGCAGATGATAATTTACTTGTCTGTATCTCAAAAATTCTTCTTTATGACCCTTATTTCTACCCAGTGACGGCTCCCAAGTAATACTGGTTTGTTTTTTTTTTTTCCCCTTCTTTATAAGCATGTGAAATGAGCAGATGTGAGAGTAAAACTTCAATTCATTTAGAGGAAAAGATCAGAGCATACAGAGTGGTACCCGAGAAAAATGCATCAAAACATAAGAGGGTTTTTTTCATGCAGATAAAACATTACCTAAATAACATTTCACCACTGCTGCAGTAGACAACTTTGTAGACTACTCAGGTGAGTTTGCTGCTTAGTGATTGAGTGGTGTATTTGCCTTTGAATTCATTTAAAGTCTTAAGTGAGTCAGTTGTGGGGATATGCATTTAGTAAGTAAGTCTGATTCAGGATAATCTGTCTGATTATCCGGCAAAGTATGCCAAGTAACTAACTAACTTGAGTTTAAAATTTCATCTCAGCAATATGGAACAAACATTTGAAATAGCTAATTGAATTTTTGTCCCTTCATGTCTCCATTCATCCCCCAAATTGCTGAAAAGCATCCGACATCTCATTCCAAATAGGACAGAAAGATCTTTGATTTCACTTCACAAATATGCTGCACCTTGTGTAAGTAGTTACATGATGTAGCTTGTGTACTCAAAAATTAGATGCCCTAAGGAGCTGGAGCTGCACTTATGAGATTTTGTGTGAGAGTGTATCTGTGAATTTTTAAATTTTTTAGAGCCAATAGGATGTTTCAGACAAGTAGAATTTCTAAGGGTGTCCTTCAAATACACTCTTTGTCTTGATAAATCTTAAGCAAGTAGTAATAAGCTGGAAGGAGGACTTGAAGGAGGTGCTTACTCAGATTCTATGAAGACCTGGGGAGTGAGAGGGAGGCAAACAAAATAACGAATGTTTTCCGTGGTAATGTGGATTCATACCTTTTTAAAGGTGCAAATAAATAATCTCTGCCAACAACAATTTGTTCCTGTAACTGTAGTAGTATACCTGAAGAGAAAATATTTTGCTTTTTGAATAGTGAAAATTGAGCCTGCTCAATTCAAAATACGAAGAAGGGGTCTCCTTAGTTAAAAGGAGGATAATAATTTCATTATCCCTTTGTTAATGATGGCTAATAACAAACTAGGCTGAGGTTTATGCACTGGGTTATATGCCTGAGAAGAATTTCAAATAAATTTCTGAATTTGAAATTCACATTTAGTTTTTCTTTGGAAGAGGTGAAAGAATGATTATAAATCTGTAATCTTAGGCAATTTTTGACTGGAGTCTATTCAAATGCCAATGCTGTAGAGTGAGTCCCTGTTGGAGAGTTAGTATTTTAAAACATAAAAAGTACTCTATATATACTCAAGATTAAATCACCAATAAAACACTTTTAAATACAAGGTAGTTTTGTTGGGATTTTTTTTTTTGTCTGCTTGATTGGAATTAATGACATCTGAGGCAAAAATCCAAGGTACAAGTATATGAGATTTCTGTATTTTCTTTCATTTCTCTCAATTTTTGTCATTTTCCCATTCTTTTCAAGTCACATTCCCTTTCTTTTCTATGTTTTCTAAGACCACTGTTAGAAAGTACATGATTTTATATATTCTTTGAATTCTACTGTGGTTGTTACTAAGTATGAGATACAGCAAAGATTTAATTTTTTTTTTTTCCCCTTGATGCAGTGCAAGTTGTAATGTGGGGGAAAAAATATCTTTCATGCCTCCCTACACTATTTATTAAACATTATCTCTTCATGATTTTTTGTTTTGAATATTAGCTACACAAGTTAGATGGATTACATTACCTTCCTCATACAGTGAACTGGTTGTGGGAATTGTTCTTGCTTGGATATATTTTTCCTGTGTAGTGTGGGATTGTTTATTTTATTTTGCAAAAAATATACCATATTTGTAACAGTGTGTATAGTGGTCAAAGGGATAAAATAAATTTACCAAATATGGTGGAACAGTGTTTAGAAAAGATTTGAAGATGATGGTAGGAGAAGCAATAGAACAATAAAAATATTTACAAGGAAGGTGGGAAGGTGATTTGAAGAAGTCTAGAGAAGATAGACAAAGTAATTCGGAAAAAGTTAGAACAAAAGCTTCTGTTAAAGTAAAAAACAAAAATAGGGAGGGAGGAATACAATCCATACAAAGAAATAGTTATGTATATTTTTAATGATTAAGACATTTGCTAAATACATAGATTAAATTCACTGCTCATCTTCAAATATATTTTTCGCATACCTTTCTGTCTCTCTAGCTTTCTAGTCATTTAAATGATAATTCATAAAGAAATTATTTCTGCTAATCTTAGTCTTATAAGCAAATATGTGAAATAAATGCTTTTATGTGGTTTTACTCTGGTATACTGAAAAACATAGTTTATCAGCTAGTGAGCTAGCTGTCAAATGTTACAACATTGTGCAGCAGAAAAGACAGATTTACTCTGTGATCAGTAATTGTTTGTGTAGAGTGGGTAGAAGAACATGTGTCTCTTGAGGAGAAGCTGATACTCAAACTACTGCTCACTCTCAGAATTGCCCCGTCCTTCTATGGTTACCATTTTGTGAAGTTTCTTTGTGCAATGTGGGTACTCTGGATGCCAACACGCTGACACTGTTCAACATGTGGAGCAAATTCCACTTACCCATGCCCAGCTTACTTTGTATGCAGTACAAAGTAATACCTGTGTTTCTTCTTGTGAGTTACTTTTTTGCCTTAATTGTTACATGTTAAGTGTAAAATCAATGGTTGTTGAATATTACTTCAAATGTATTATTTTATATGCTTTTTCTCAGCACATTTTTATTGTTTCTCATGTCTGACATACATGTGAACCAGATTTAACCATTTGGAGGTTGAAAACCCTTACGTATGTCATCAGCACTGTTGCAGAATAATCTAAAAGTATATCCTTTTATTCATAGTTTCTTATGTTTCTGAATACATTTCATTTAGCTTGTTTATTAAAGGCAGAGCAATTCCATTTACGTCCTGAGATAAAAGTTTCACCAGTTTTTTACTGCAATTACAGTATTACAGCTGGGAAAATGTTTTAGATGAATACTATTTTGATTTAGGAAGGGAAGAGACAAAACACGTGGAATTAAAATAGACTCCTGAAGAAAAATGCGGAGTTCTAATATGTGTTTAAGAATGAGGGTGTTTTAATATGAATGTCTTAGGAATAGAATGCAGGTATCTAGCACAGAAAGTTGGTTTTTTGATGAAAATGAGATTTTACTATCTGTGGGTGCACTGAGCTGTTGTCTGTGTTGAAGAGAGTTGTATTCTTTTCCCTGAGCTGCAAATGCAGTTAGACTCAGTTCCTTTTTGACAACTATATCATATCGTTGTGTAAAATTGTGGAGAATTTTGAACTCTACTTTTTGGCTTGATTTTTGGTATGCTGGAAGTTCAAATGAAACAGTATTATAATGTATTGTTAACCCATAAGCACAAATATAACTTCTGCAATGACTGTTTTTTGTCTAAGCTTGACTAAATAACTTGCATTCAGTTCTGCATTTATGGGTTCTTGTTTAATAGCAGCAAGATATTCAGTGCCTTGTTTACATTGCTGAGTTGTATAGTCCTTTAGTTTTGGCTATGATTAAAGTATTAATGAAATGAAAATAATGCTGCAAAACTCAAATTGTCTCATTTAACAGGTCTAAAGTGTACAGGTCTGAAATCCAGTATATGCATGTTCTTTTATAGTTGCTTTTTGTCTGTTACTGGATTTTTTTTTTTTTTTTAAATAGAGACTCAGAGGACAGCAGCAGGAGATAAACAACTTAATACAGAGAAAAATTGCTGTGGATGAGGAAAACGCCCGTTTGAAGAATGAATTCAGTAACTTGAACCAGAAATTTGAAGATAAAAGCCAAGAACTTAAGGTATATTGACTTGTATGTAGTTTCATAAGACTGTAGCTTTGAAGTAGTTCTTTAAGCAATGTCAGCTTTTGTGGCACAGAAAGTGACAAGCTTGGAGAAAAAATTGCCTTAGGCCTTGCTGTACCTTACCATTTTCTCACACACCAACTCTGAGGAAGATGCTTTAAAGCCAAGAATCCAAGCTTTATAACTTTCAGATAAATAGTTAATGATGGAAATGGAGCAAAGAAAGTAGGAGTGTGAAGATGTGGCTTCTTGTAATTAGATTCTGATGGGACTGGCATTATTAATTGATAAAGCAGAGGTCTGGGAGGATATGTCTGTGTGGGTCTCAAAAATAGCTGGGGACAGCATCAAAGGCAGCTTGATCAATTAATGGGCTCTTTGCAAATGTGTACTCATCAAAGCTGTCATCCAGCTAAAAAATATGACCCTTCCACCTGCATGAAAGAGGCCAATAAAAGTACACAGGTGACCTTGGCCATCAAATATAGAAGAAGCTGCTGTGAGGGTAAAACTGCACGGTTTATATTTGCTGATTCGTTCTCACTTTTTTGTTTATCGGCCCTTGTGGTACTGTTCTACAGGACACTGAGGAGTGTGCACAGAAGAAGGAAGAGCAAAACAGGCTGGTTATAAAAAACCTGGAGGAGGAAAATGAGGGATTAAAAACATGCTGTGCTGACCTGCTAAATGACCTGGAGAAACTGAGGAAGCAGGAGGCACAATGGAAAACGGAAAAATCTGGCAATTACACCAGAATAAAGGTATGAAGTGGACCGGATTCCTGGATGTTATTTCAGAATTAACTTCTCCAGACGTTTGCACTACAAGTTATTTTCTTTAAATAACAAGTTATATATTCAAATCTATCAGTGGGGACTTGCATTCATTTAAATTCCTTCACTTAAGACTCACAGCTTTTTAAAAATTGATGTTGAAAAGCAGGAATCTGACTTCAAATAGTAATCCTAAAATCTAGTCATTAAAAACTAAAAGATACCGTATTTTAAGATAAAATATATGTGTGAAGTAATAAATGCTTAAAAGTATCATAATTCACATTTTTTTCTCAATGTCTAATTTACTTGCCTATAAGTTGGTTGCAGTAGGTTTGATAATTGTTATTTTGGAAGAACACTTTAAAACTTTAACTGCAATTACAAATAGATTGTGTCCTAGCCTCCAGAGGGCTCTACTCTGTGAGAAGCCTTATTATTGTATATAATATACTAAAAAATTATTTTCACTGTTTATGATTAAATGGAAGAGGAAATAATTGAATGCATGGTACAGAATATTATATCTTTTATTTAAATGGTACTTTATCTTGTTCACTAGTGAAAATTGGCAAGAGCTTTTTAAATTCCTGAAGAAATAAACCACAAACATGGTGTCAAAGTGTTTGACTGCTCATATACATACCTAGTTAGTGAATTCTTTTTATTTACATGGCTAATGAGCACTTACAACCCTGAGCTCTTTTATACTTATCAAAATGTTTGATCTTATAGTATGTTCAATGTCGTAACTCTCTAATTATCATCTTCCAATGCAGTGTTTTCGGTGACACTTCTGATTGTTGTGCTGATGGGAAACCCTTTCTAAAGAGTTTCATTCAGACCTGTTAACATGGGAAGTAAAGCTCTTGCAAACTGAGGCCTTTGGAGTGGTTATGATGGAAGAATTACAGGATTCCCAGAACAATGATTGGTTTGTTGATCCCTGGGAGAAAAAAATCTACTGTGTACTAAACTGATTTAGTAATTTTCAAGTTGTCAGATGCAGTGCATGTAGTATTGGATAAATTATTGAAAATCATTGTAACCCAGGCCTTCAATGGCATGAGTAATTTTTAGTGTATCTGTCTTCCTGGCTGATAAGGTGTGCTGGAGAGAGAAAGGTGCATCACAGCCATGTGATTCCAGGGTTGGTAATAACAAGGGTCAAGGTGAAGTCACGAGCAGTTCAAAGTGGTCTCTAGAGCATGACAAGTAACTCACTGAGATGAGTATTCCCTGAGCCAACCAGAAGTGACACACAGCTGAATCAGTTGTTCACAAACAAGGAAGAACTGATTAGGGAAATAATGTTCAATAGCAGCCTTAGCTGTAGTGACCATGAGATTGTGAAGAACAAGATCCTGAGAAGATGAAGGAAGGATAGTAGCACACTACAGACCTGGAATTAATGAGGAGAGTCTTCAGCTTGTTCAGGGAACAGGTAGGTGGAATCCCGTGAGAAGCAGCGCTGAAGAGCTCAAGAAAACTGTCGGTCTTTAAAGGCAGCTTCTCCAAGCGCAAGTATTGTCCACCCTGATAATCAGGAAAAGAAGAGGGTGTATCAGGAGACTAGTTTGGCTAAACATAACTGATTACCAAACCCCACTTTAGGGAATGGAAGACAGTATTCAGGAAGTGGAAACAGTGAAAGCTACAAAGGAGGAGGTCAGAAACATTGTCTGGGCACAAGGATGATGGTAACCTACCTACAGCTGAGACTTCCGTGTGATGACAGGTATAACAAGAGTTTCTTGCACTACTTTAGTAACAAAAGGCTGAATAAGGGAAATGGGGGCCTATGGATGAAAGGGAAGAATGAAATAGTGACAGCAGGTAATAAATACAGCAGAGGTACTGCAAGTTGTCTGTGCCTCACTATTCTCCAACACGATTCTCCCAAGCATTTGTGCATAGAGATGGACTTCAAGGAGAGGTAGTAAGAGTAGATTAATTGGGAGATGGCTAAGAGAACTTGACTAGTATGCATCCATTGGACCAACCGAAAAGTATCCAAGAGTACTGACAAGGTTGGTTAATGTCACTGTCAGGCTGTTTCCTATCATCTTGCAAAAGTAGTAAAAGATCAGAGGTCCATGATGAAAAGTATAATCCAAGAACAAAGATTGATAGACCTCACTTAAGTCCCTGGGAAAATCACAAAGAATTACTTGGAATTAATTACTTGCAAGTAATTTCTGGGCACATAATGGAGAAAGTGGCTAGAAACAATCATGGATTTACCACAGGTGTATTGTTCCTGAGCAAGTGATTGGCTTTTGTGGTAAAATGGTTGTCTGTGGACAAGAGGAGAGCTTCAATGTGATTGACCTTAACTTCTGTAAGATACTTGACACTGTCTTGCAGTATTCTTGTACCCAAGTTAGAATTTTACAGTTGGATAGGTGGAGAGCAACATGTTTAAGAGAAGTATTTAGATGTTTGAGTTCAGAGAGCTGTGGTTAATGGGTTGTACTCTGTAGGCTGGTAATAAGTAGCGTACTGCGGGATGTATCCTGGGCCTATCTTGTTTAAAATGTATAGCAGTGATCTGGAAGAGGGGACAGTGAGCATGTTTGTCAAGTTTGTTGATGACAGCAAACTAGGGGGAAGTGGATGTGCTTGAGGGCTCTGCTGCCATCCTGAGGGACCTCAGCAGAAAGCCTTAGCCAGGAGAAATGATGAGCCTTGTCCTAGGAAGGCAGAGCCATACAGGGGCTGGGGATCAGTTCTGTGGGACAGCCCTGCTCACTGGCAGGCAGAAGCTGCTTTGAGGCCAGCCCTGTGCACCCAGGCAGCAGTGAAGGCCAAGAGCACCTAGAGAGGCATGACCAGGGCATAGCCCTATGATCCAGGGGAGGCATCAACTCCTCGTCAGTACTCCAGATACTGCACCTGATTTTGGGTGTACTACAAGAAAGATATGAGTAACCTGGCTGAAGGTGAGACAGTGGGGCTGGACACCTTGCCGTGCAAAAAGAGACTGTGGGACAGACTGGTTCAGCCAGGAGAAGGGATGGCTCCGGAGCTGGGGCCATGCAACAGCATATCCAGCACCAACAGGAGGGGACACAGGAGACAGAGCTGGCCTCCTCGCAGTTTTTTGTGGTGGAGGGATGAGAGGCAGCACCAGCTGAAAAGCGAAAAGCTGACGCTGGAGATAAGGAGAAGTCTTTGGCCCAGGATGACAGCCCAGTATTGAGGCTGGGGCCCATGGAGGTTGGGCCATCTCCATCCAAAGGAGACTTCAATCCCTTTCTTTGTAAAGCACTGAGCAGCTATTTGCAAGAGTGAAATGTTTTATTTGACCTCTAAGAAGTAGTTACATGTCATAGTGTTTTAACCATATTTTGTAAAATAGTAATTTGTGAAAACACGGTTATGTTTATAGTTTATTGCTGGTTTCTCTTTTACTCTTTCTGTGAATATTTACCTGAAAATTTAAGTTTCAGTTTGAATTAGTTTTTCCCTCGGTTCCTGACATTCCATGTTTCTGTTACTCAACACTCGAGAATCAATATTGGATGCTAGGTTGGCTCTTAACAGTATGCTTATAAACAATAAAGAATAATAATTTCCTTATCTACAGAGGCCAAATATGACATTATCCCACTATATGATATTGGGCTGCAAATGATGGTCTAATATGTACATTCCAATATAACATGCCTCTGAAAATGCTTTTTAAAATAATTTGAGTAAATTCAATAGTGGAATTGTATTGTTCTCAAGTGATTGTAAAAATTGTTACAGATAAAAATTATTTGAATTCAGAAATTGTATCCCCTCCTGAAAGTCAGTTCTACCTCTCAGCCTTGAGTTTGGGAGTTAAATGAGCATCTCTTTTTATACACGTTTTTCGGTAATAAACAGTGTATTTAACAATATTGTAGATGATGTTATATGCAGACACTATTCGTCTTAGTCACCTGTATATGTGAAAGAATGAAATGAAATCTTATCAATGTGAGCTGCTCTAACGTTTTTAAAATATGTATTAGATGATAGAAATGCTAGGTCTAAATAACAGGTTCTTCTTCTGGAGAAGTGGCCTCTGTTCAGAGACTGAACTGTTACTACCCCATTCTTTTTAACCCCGTCTTTAAACCACTTTCTCTCAGAAAAGTGTCACTTGCCTCTTTCAAAGACTGGTTGTTTCCAGGCCTACTATAAGCTGAATTGAGGTATAACATTCAGCTTTTTCAGTGCTTCTGTCACTTTTTCGTCCATTTAAGGAGTTTTTCTTAGATTTCTCTTACTTGACAAAATCAGAGTGAGACAGATTAACAGGAGGAGACCTGATAATGTGGCTAAAAGGATGGCAAGTTTTATTGTTTGTCTTTCCCATAGATACCTTCATAGAATTAATGTACAGTTCACAAAAATTTAATTAGAGTTTTACTTTCTGCCTTAAAGTAGTTATTGAAAATTACTCTTCTGTGCTTCCCAGGACTTCTTTGAGCTTTCTGTGTCTCCAAAAAGTGCACAATGGAAAAGCTGACAATCAGCCACCTTATGCATGGATGTATCTCCATATTTAAAAATGAATTAGGTGTTTGACTTATTTTGCTGTTCTTTGGGTGATGATTGCTCAAGTAATAGTATAATAATAAGAAACGTGTATATTTTCCCAAACTCAGACAGAAAAGGCTTTCCGTGTAGACAGTGGAATTTTTGATTAGTCTTTTGTTTTGTTTTCTTTTTCTAGTTAGCAAAGTACTTTCCAAAGTTTCTGAAGTCTGAAGGTGGGAGCTTTTAAAGAAAGAGAGGGAGGGGTTCTTTTTAAAATAAAACACTCCGAGAAACAGGAGACTGGGATTTTAGTTCCACTGAAAAACTAGTGGAATGGGGATGGGGCCTTGAAAAAATACTCTCTCTTCTGTCATAATATATAACAAGAAAAAAACAGGAAAACAAAGCTACTGTATTTGACAGTGACTTTAAGTGTTTGAAGCTACAAATAACAAAACTTTCGTGTTAATGCACAATTTATGCATAGCTATGCTGCCTTATGCCTTGTCTGTGTTACGCTTTTCATGTTTGAAGTTCTTCTAAATTCACCTTCTTCCTCATCTAACTGAACTAATAGATGTTTTGCCTTTCTGTGTTTTAAATAGCACCTACTTTGTTTTAATGTGCTTTAGAAGATGGTTTTCTAAACAGTCTGTATGTACAATTGAAATAAGCTTTAATTTGAAAATTAGGTTTGAGCGATTTTGTAATTAGCAAATTTTCGCATGTTTACGCAATGAAACTACCTTCTCACTTACTGTATCAACGAGAAGGGCAACATAACAAATTCCATGTGGCTTTAAAAAATGCAGACATTCAGAGAGTGAGTGTAAAAGATTATATGTTATTTCATAATCTTACATTTCATGTACATTTCTTTCATGTACAAAAGCTCTACTGTATGCCTCAATGTATGGTATTTTACTACATATGGTATTTGTCTATCCAGTCCCTCCTTGCTCGTGTTTCCATGTTTTGCTCTTTAAATAGTGCTTCTAAAAAAGAGTCAAGTTTTCAAAATCAGTTCAGAAGTTTGAAGTGATAAATTTGTTGGTTGAAATAAAAATCTGAAGTTGTGTATGTCAAGAGCGGGGTGAAGTACTCGAAAATAATTTTCTTCTGTTTTCGAATTGTGCCATTGTATAACTTTTAAAGTTGTATTTATGACAAAATAATCTGTTACCTGTTCTTTGTATTGTACCCTGAAATGGAGGATGGGAACTTAAGCACTGGCAAGATTAGATTTTTTTTTTTTTTAAATCTCTAACATGAAAAACATCTGCGACTCTGTAGTGTGCTGTGAAAGATGGGCAAATAAGATCTAGTCACAGAACATGTGAACTATTACAGTTCTTGTTCACATATGCAGTAACTTTTAGCTGCTGTGGAAAAAAAAAACACTAAGGAGAAACTGTAAGATTACTTGGCTGCAAGCTGTAAATACCTTATTACATTTCAATATTTTCATGGGTCGATAGAATGAACTATCTCCTGTCATTCTGAAATCTTTTGTTATCTGAGACAAAGTAATTTTTGTTATGTAACTTTTGAGATTCAGTGATGAGTCATCAGTCAGGTATGCCAGGTATATAGCCTGAGATTTATCAAGAGGTAGGTAGTTTTTCTACCTCATTTACTCATGAATTTTGCTACTTCCTCATGTTAACCTTACTAACATGATAATTCTTGTCCAAATTCAGAGAATTTCATTGTAGTACACTTCTGATACATCCAAATATGTTTAAGATATTTTTATGCTATTTTAAAGAGACAATTATTTGCTTTTCAGTTATAAAATATTTTTATATCTTCAATATTTGATGCATCTTTTGCTGAAAGGGAAAAATGTACATTTATTTCTTAAAGTCTGTATGTAAATGGAAGATAAACTAATATACTGGCAGTAGATTAGGGATGCTATCCTACTAGCAGGTATTTATTTTAAATTATTGAAGCATCCTGGAATCTTTGCCTTATTGAGAACAAGTGCTTGTGAGTAGCATATTACCAAAGCAGGTCTAAGACTGTGGCCTCCTTTTGAAACTCTGTTCTAGGTATTGCTGTAATATTTCTGTTTCCATTCTTGCCTCAAAACACTCTGGGAGAATAGTCATACAAAGTTTTTTAAAGATTGGAGTACACTTCCAAGCTGTTAAACCTCCAGAGAACTGTAGAAAGGTAACTCTGTAGAGATTGAAGTCTTGCTTGAGGAAGCTGCCTTGCTGCTACAGTTCCCAGATAAACCTTCGCACTTTACTCACTAACTTCCACAGTAAGGCTTACTGTAAATTGTAAACTACTGCTTGTTTATGTTGTTTTCAATGGGCAGTTCCAGAAGTTTTTTTGTACATTCTTTTTCTGAAGAAGCTATTCCTTACACTGTATGAGAAGTGCAAAATCAGAGGAAATTTAACAAGCAGTCTCAAAAATGAGTCTTTATCCATGTTTCTCAGTTCATGTGTACTACTGCTTTGCAAAGGCTTAGTTCAGGATTCTCCTTCCACATGCCGCAAACAAATTAAGGAAAAATTCCTACAATAAAGTAAAGGTGGGCACATAACATCTGAAACATACCTTTCTTTCCTGGTATTTCATGTTTTTTCTACATGCATGCATACACATATACCTATATATATTTGCTGAAAAAACAATAAATATATACAGGTATGTATGTGCACATCCATTTGTCTGTGTATGTAGAAAACATATCTAGTAGATTTTCACTCTTTCTTATACATCATCTTTAATTCATTTCAAATGCTTCAATTGCAGAATTTGGAAACTGATTTAGCAGAGGCAAGAGAACAAATGAAAGAGTTGCACAGTGTATGCAGTAACTTGTCATCTCAGGTAGCTGTGAAACAGGAAGAACTCTCCCAAAAGAACTGTGATATGATAAGAGCTAAGTAAGTATTTAATGATTTCATTGCCTTTTAAATCTTGAATCTTCTCAAAAGACTAGATACAGACCATTATCTTGCATTAGAGATATTTTTGTGCAACAGTGTATTTTGATACCGTTCTGTTCCATAAGATGGGAAGCTTTTGGGATCCTACCAGTAGATGACAGTTTACTATCTAGACTCCCTCTGATATAGTTTGACCGAGTATATTACTATCAGGTTTTGAGTAGATAGGAATGGACTTGAAAAATTACACTTTCATAATTAGCATTGGATCAGAGAACTACCAGTCTCCACTGAGAGTAACAAGATATCAATATGATTAGTGACATAAACATTTGGTTGGAGAGGCGAAATGCCCTAAAGTTGGAAAAGCTTTTTAATTACAGTAAAGTCTGACAAGTCAGCAAAAGTCAACATAGTCTTGTGCTAAAGGTTTAAAGCGCAGTGATTTAAGATTTATCTTAGGTCTTAAATACTATTTCTTTACATTGAATCTGTGAGTGCTGCATTATTTGAGTTATGGAAAAGAAATAAAGGATAGAATTAATTATATTAATTGACTAGACTACTGAATTCCTCAAAGCTAAGGTAATGGCAGAAGTCAACTGGTAACTTCAAATGGATTGCCGGGTAATTGTCGTTTTTTCACTTAGTTTTACAGGTGTACGGTGTTTATCACTCCTGTGTTAGACAAATAATTTTTCCTTCAATATTCCTCAGGTTATGCCTCATGAGCTGCAGTTGAGTTGTGGTATGGACACTCCTCTTTGCTTTCCAAGCAGAAATTATCTTACTGTGGAGAGTCAGTATTTAAGTCTTTTTTGGGGGGGAAAAAATAGAATTATGACTTCTGATGCCTGCAACCTAGATTGTCATCCCAGTATTTACTGAAATCTTTAGAAGAAGAATGATGTCCTTTTATTTTCATATTTAGAAGGTATTGTGGCTGGGGTTTGAAAAATCAATAAAAATAGGCAAGTTTAATGGGAGTTTAAAAGAGGCAACCACTGGAATTTGTAAAATG
Source organism: Buceros rhinoceros silvestris (assembly GCF_000710305.1). Lineage (NCBI taxonomy): Eukaryota > Metazoa > Chordata > Aves > Bucerotiformes > Bucerotidae > Buceros > Buceros rhinoceros. The sequence goes on along the minus strand of NW_010408703.1, from coordinate 96,776 downwards.
CATAATGAACGAATAGGCTTTGTTGTCTTCTGAAGTTATTCTCAGAACTAGTATGTGAGAGAGGGCTAGGGTCAGCAAAGATGACATTCTTAGTTAGGTAATCGAGGTTTGCAAAAATGCCACATATTGGCAGCAGTTTAAGAAACTGTAAACTGAATTGGCCAAATCACGGAACTTAAAATTTCTCAAAATGTATTCTTTGCTCTTCACTGCAAAACAACTTTAGAATTTGTCACAGACATCTTGTTCAAATATGTATGTAAAATAAGTACTTGTTTGAACATAAGATCTGTACTTGAGGTAATAAAAAGATGGACAGTGTACTTATTTTGAAGTGTTTGAAGTAATCTTTTGTATGTTTTTCCATACAACCTACATTCTAAATTTATGGAAGATATTTGGGCAAACTGATCTTACATGTTTTTCTGGGCTCAAATGTTTTCCTTCCTAGATCCTTAGCTGTTATTGTGTTGAGTGATAGTATTTTTTCATATCACTAGTATGTGAGTTATACTTATCATGTATATATTTGATGAGTATCATTGTCGTTTGATGTCTGCTAATCTTTCTTAATGAATTGCCTTTGGCTACAAATTTCTTGTTGACTTTTCTGTTATGAAAGAAGAAGTCTTATGCTAAATGGCTTATATAAAATAAACTGTTTCAGGCAGAAGTTTTAGTAGTTAGCAATACAAACTAAGAATTTTAAATACTGTGTATTTTTTGTAGTAAAAATACTGAAGTTTCTCCTTATCTTCCCAAGGTGTCAATACGTATATAAAATTATTTTTCTATTGGTTCTTAATGAAAAAAGTCAAAATAATAGAAGTTTATGTAGACAAAACCCAAGTTCTTAATTAACTTAAAGCAACAACTCCGGAATTAGAGGAACAAATCTGAGGAGAAAATGTAGTCTTTGGATCTTTTCTTCTCTCTATAGACTAAGATGTTAGAACCGTGTTGTTTTAATGATTGAAGCATTTTGTTGTTCCATTTTTTTCACTGATGATTTTTTTATCCTTGTTTAAAACTTCGTCTTATTAAAGTATCACATTGACTGCTCAGTTTTTGTTTAATGCTGGCAGAAGATTCTTTGACAAATAGTGTGAAAAATACCCCATCTCCCTTACTATCTCCAGTTTTCCATGATCAATTTCAAACTTAGGGAGCTGAAAAAGACAAACTAGTTTGCAAATCTCTCTGTTCTTCTCACTGCTGTCTGTTTCTCCCTGTCTGCTGCCTGCCTACCTTTCCAACCCTGCCCTTTTTTCTGAAAACAGACCAGGAGCACAGTTGTAATTATTAGAGACAGCCTCTGGAGGAAGAAAGGAAGGAAACTGGCTTCCTTCACGTGATGTCGTCTTTCATATGCAGTATAGGCAGTTCTACAAAAAATACTTCTTCAACTCACACCTTGGCAATACTATCTGAAATTTTTACAGTGCATGCTAAAATCAATTGGAAAAGAAAGTCTCTGAGGGTCTACGTGCAAACTGGTCTGGTGCTCTGTTTCTTGTGCAATTGTAACTTCTTGCTCTGTTCTGCTTACCTGTCAGTTTGTTAGCAAGAATTTTGTTTTTCAGTTTAACAGTAACAATGTCTGTAGACACTAAGATAACTGTTTTCATTAAGGGGCAGTTTTTCAGCAAATTAGCAGGGACCAAGGATTTGAAGTACTCCGGTTTAACTCTGGCCCTACAGAATAGCAGGTGTTTTTGAAAATCTCACCCAATGTCAGTAAAAGTGTCTCTAAGAGTCACATGCTTCTGAAGAGTGGAACATAATTTTTCTAAAAGCAATGAACACAAAAGGATCCATCCTGCACAGCAGATGTCTTCAAGAAGCTACCACCTTTCTTTGCTGCCTTTGTTTTTGCAATGCATTCATGATCTCACTAGGTTTAATTTTATGCTCCTGAAGTAGCTGTGAAATCTATTTCCTTGTTATATTTTTCATGTTTGCATTCGGTGCGGATTTTATGGATCGGTTTAGAGTCCCTGGTGGCCTTTGCATTTTCATGTTCTTGAAGAATGTTTAATTGTTGTTTTTGTTTCTGAAGATTAACTCCAATGTATTTCTGCAATTTTTATTTTAAAATTATACGGAATATCAGGATTTATAACTTTATGTTTACTGCTGAGTGCTTGGTGATGTCTTGCTGGCATAGAACTGTCATGGAACTCTGAATGTCAAATGGGAGAGGTTTGCTTGACTCACTGTGACTTGAGCTTTGCCATCACAGATATCCAGGAAATATTAAACTGTTTGCAAATATAGTAAGCTCTATTCTAGCTCCTGTGTTTTTACTGGAAGTGTGTGCTGTGACTTCATGCCTGTGATTAGTCAAAATTTTCTAACCATTTCTTTTGTAACAATTTTGCTGGGTTGTTTTTGTATGTTTTGGTTTGTGGTTTGTTTTGGGGTTTTTTTTTTTGTTTGGTTTGGTTTTTTGTTTTTTGGGTTTTTTTTTTTTTTTGGCCCTCTGCACCCCCCAGCTGCTCTTGCTGTTTACCTCCATGCTGTAAATGGTAAGGCAGTCAGATTTCCAGTCAGCCCGTATTTTGCCACTCTGGGATTTTCAGATTATTCTTTGCTGTGTGCTGTAAACCATTTCATGGTATCTATGCCATTCCCCTGAGAAGCCATAATTCATAATGCCTGTCACTGTGTTGTGTTTCTAAACTACAGATAATGGAATCTGGAAATTTCCTGAATTACCCCAAACGCTCTTGTATTCTCTTGGTGACAGAGATAGCTGAGGTACTCGGAATCCCAGTGTGTTCACCAAAACTGTGGTGCAGAAACAAAGCCAACATCACTTGAAGTGGGTGGGTGTGGTGAGCATTGGTGTGATGAACATTAACTGTATTTGCAGCACAGTTATAAAGCTTCCAGGGTCACAGTAACTACCCATTTCATGTACATCTCTGGGAAGCCGCAGTTTTCTTTTAAACTGTTGGTATGTGCAGGTCGTAGAGGTTTTATTTAATGTCATTCTCTAAGGGATGAAACTTTATTTCACACCCTTGTAAGATGTGAGCACCAGGTATTTCAGTTTTGGTGCTTAGCTGAGAGGATATTGTTTTTTCGATTAGTTTTGCTGATGGTGACTTTTTTCTTAAATTTGTATTTGTTTGGAGTGTACAACATATTGAAACATTTTATCAATATGTGCTTATATTTGTATAATATATCCTACTTGTAAGCATACATATAAACTTATGCGTATAATATATGTTTTGTGTAGATGTATATATTTCTATGTATGTATATGTACATATAGATGCATATATATGTACATATACATGGATGTGTATATAGGTACATATATTTAAAATGCCACTCGTTACCTTTGTTACATACAGTTTGCGATTTTTGATTATTTATTCTTTTACATGCTTGCCGGAGAGCATAATTTTTCTTAGGACTTGTCATCCTTATCTGCTGTGGTGACAGGCAGGTGTCTCTCTTGTAGTGTGCTTGGTGGTTTCCTCATTTGAGTAGGCATATTAATAGATATTTTGATCAGAAATTCATTTTTATCTTGTAACTGTTTCTGATTAGTATGGGGTTGATTTTTGTATACTCTCTTTGAGCATGCTGCAAGCAAATTAGGAGCAAAATCACACAGAATCACTGAGTGGCTGAGGCTGGCAGACACCTCTGGAGGGTGTGTAGTCCCACTGCTCCAGCAGGCCTAGCCCTCTGCTCAAGCAGTATCAGCTACATCAGGCTGCCCAGGGTGGTGTCCAGTTGAGTTCAAGTACGTCCAAGAATGGAGACTCTGCAGCCTCTTTGGGTAGGCTGTTCCAGTGCTTCACCACTCTGCCAGGATAAAAACATTTTTCTTATTTAGCTGGAATTTCATATGGTTTTTATTTGTGCCCATTGTCTTTTTCTTCATGTGACTGCACCACTGAGAAAAGCTTGACTGTGTCTTCTTTACAGACTCCCATCAAGTATTTACACTTGGTGTTGGTAGTATGTCCCCCTGAGCTTTCCTTTCTCCAGGCTGAACAGTCCCAGTTTTCTGAGTTTTTCTCTGTGTAGCAGATGCTCCCAACCCTTTCCTTTGCTTTGTGGTCCTTCAGTGGACTTACTTCAGTATGACCATGTCTGTCATATGCTGAGGATCCCAGCTTGTTGAGATCCCTCTGAATGGCAACACAAACATCTGGTGAAACAACGATACCCTCAGTTTTGTGTCATCATCAAACTTGCTATTGGTATACTCTGTCCAATTGTCCAGGTCATGAATGAAGATGTCAGAAAATATTCTCTGTAGTGCTGGTGTTGTGGTTTGAACCTAGCTGTCAACTAAACATTTACAGGTGCTCCCTCGCTCCTACTTTGTGGGTGGGGAAAAGGAGCGTGGAAGGTAAAGCCAAGTGGTTAAGATAAGGGGAGTTTACTTAAACTCAAGAGAGAGAGAACAATGGTACTAACTGTAGCAAAGTGAGTGATGTACAGTGCACTGCTTGCTGCATCTGAGCTGTGCCTCACCATGCTGACCAAACTGTGCCAAGCTGCACTGCACCCCCCTGGTGCTGGGAACTCCTTTCCCACCCTTATATAAATACTGGGCATGATCGTAGTGTGGTATCGAATATGCCATGGCTGGTTCAGTCTGGCTAACCGAGATGTGGAAATTAACCCTATCCTAACCTAACCCAGGACACTATTATATACTCTATTCTTATTCTATACCATCTGTGTCTTGCCCAGATCCACTACTTTACTTGTCCTACATATAAATATATATACATACATATACACATATGCACAGATACCATTCCCTTGATCTGTGGGCCATGCTGTCTGACATCTCCATTGAGTTTGCCTAACCTGTTCAGGGACTCTCATGAGCAGCAACACTGAGACAAATCCCTTTAGTCCCCAATGCTAATTACTAAAGTTCCTGAAAACTTCATATTGATTAAATCAAAAACAATTTATTATATAGATTTGTGACAAAATGGGGATTCTAATGATAGTGGTGATAGTATATTGACTGCAAAGATGGATTTAAAGTAATAACCTAAACATATAAACAGACCTAGACACTAGTGATTATTAATAGCTAGCTTGATGTGTTAGTATTTAAGTGTGCATAACACAGAGCTTTTACCTAATAGATTTCCCTGTGGGGTGGGAAGAAGATGGGTTCAGCCCGTTGACTGATCCCAAAGTTTCAATGGTGGTGGTCTTTTCCCCCAGTTCCCCCTTTCATTCATCACTTTTTCTGATGTTTGTAAACTTTCAGGTGGAGCTTGAATGACTCTAGTCATACATTACTCATGTTTTGATTGGATTAGAAATCTCTCACTTCATATTTAAAGGTACAGGTGATAAAATATAGGACGCATGCTCAGTGGGGAGTGGTCATACCTTGGAGGCAGGTATCCTTTGGGATGGAGCTGTGTTTTGGTATTATAATGACATATAATGAGCAAAGTTCAGCTAAAGGACACAATTTCTGCATTATTGCTGAAACTTTGGTTATGATCCATCTGTCTTGATAGATAGCAAACCATCGTCATCCCTGATAATGGAAGCTAGCTGTGCCACCAGGGGCTACTGCATGAACTGTCTCTTGCTTCATTTGTTAAAAGGCTTGTCACTAAGCACGGTCCCATTTAAAGTTGTTCTTCCAAGTCATTTGATAGAGAGGACTTAAAATCACACCATAGTCTGGGATGTGCATTCTCTAGAAATCCACAATGCCTAAGAAAGCCTGTGTTTTCTTTTTTTTTAGTTGGAGATGTAGCTGCTATCTTGCTGATCACATCCATTTAATTAATAACATCTGGCAACGCCCATCTTGCCGTTTTATTCCTAAAAAGTGGATCTCCTGTGCGGGTAGTTTTCCTGTACAACTCATGTACCCATGCATCTAGGACTGAAGTGGGTTTTTCTTTCCACTTCCTCATGTCCTCTCCATGGTCATGTAGGTAAAACCACAGGGTACCTCATGGTGTGTACCTGCCATATTCTTTCATTTGTGCAGGGAAGTGCCTGCTTGTAGCACCTGAGATACAGTCCTATACAGGTAGGGAATAGGACATGTCCTCTTTGAATTGATGGAACTCCCAGGATACTTCCTCCACTGCTGAGGTGCACGCCCAGGGGGAGGAAGAGAGACCTCATTTGCATTGTTGGGGTTGTCTCTGGCCTTTGCCCTGGTCACCGTTGCCAATGTGATCGCGTATGATGGTGCACTTGGTAGAAGCTTCCACCCTTTGGCCAGTGCGCACTGGACTTCCGCTGGGTCTGTAGGTAGCCACTTGTCATTCTCATTGTTATAAATCACTTCTAGCACAGCCAATTCCCTCAGGTACTGGACACCTCCTCCATGGTGTCCACTTGCCTGGGTGACATATAACAGCTTTGAAGGGGTACCTTTTCTTCACACCTGACAGAAATTGCCTCCAAAGGCTGAAGGCTTACGTCTGTTTTCCAATAACCTTGTCAATGTCCCCTTCCCTAGAGAGGAATCCTCCCAGCTGCTTGGCATCAGAGTAGCCAGGTAATAACGTGCTCACCTGGATAGTGGCTTAAATCCTTTTGCGTATCTCGCAGCTCAGTCAGGGATAGGAATTGGGTGATCTGCTCTGCCTCTTCCTCCTGTTCTCATGATGGCTCTGGTTCATCTTCATCCCTCGCTAAGCAGACTGATTTTTTTCCTATACACCTTTTCTGTACAGGAGCAACTGTTACCTACACAGGTTGGTTCTGTGGTTCAGCTGCAGTGCCTGCCACCAGGGTGTGAGTAGCCACGGTGCTTGTCACAAGGGTTAGAACAGCCACAATGCCTGCTGGTTTGTTTTTAGTCCCACAGACCTTCTTTTCCTCTTGAGGGTGCTGAATAGTGTTGAAGTGGGGTTGATGGGCATGACCAGGCCCTAGCACATGGCAGTGATTTGTGTCTCTCTGTAGTTGTCAGGTTGACAACATACTTTTTCCAAATATTGTACTAGTTTGTCGGGGTCTTGCACTTCTTTAGGAGCAAGATTCCAAAACATCGGAGGTGACCACTGTCCTAGGCATTTACCCATACTGTCCCACACCCTACCACTCATAACTCTCCAGCCATGGGGCAGATCTTGAAAAATATTTGTGTATCTTAAAGAAGACCTGGGACACATTCATGAGACGTAATAATAAGAGCATACTGGCCGGGACATCCCAAGGATATTCAAAATTCTGAAAAGCTGAGAAAGTATCCTCACCTGTCTTGCCCATAGATTAGGTGAGGTTACTAATAAATGACGATGCCACGTACAAATGCCTAATTAATTTTGTGACCAGTGGTATAACTGTATTGTAGGTTCACAGTATCAAATACAGCAACATTGTAGTCCTGATCCATCTCCCAAAGATGATAAACATTGCCACGGCGAATACATAGTGTACATAAGGGTTTACATGCCACCACGTGAGCAAATGGACTGACATGTTGACAACAGACTGCTTAGCTACTGTACAGAGTATGTGTAGCAACATTGCTTTAACACACTTGGGTCAGATCTGTCGTTACCTCAGCCCTTCATTGCGTCTCGTGTTTGGCACCGAAAAGGACTGATGTGGTTTGAACTGAGCAGGCAACTAAGCACCACACAGGTGCTCGCTCACCCCTTTCCTATGCCTTGGCAGGAGAGAAGGAATAAAAAAACGTAAAAGTAAAGTTGCATGGGTTAAGAAAGGGGGAGATACAAAGAGAGAGAAAACAATAGTAATAACAATAGTAAAGCAAGCGATGTATGATGCAACTGCTTATGGCTGCTGCCACGGTATGCTGCACCAGTGTTGCCCTCTTCAACCCCACCCTTACATACATGGGGCATGATGTCATTTTGGTATTGAATACTAGCTGTGGAAATGAACCCTGCCCTTGCAGAATCCAGGACACCCATTTTTTTCCCTTCCTCAACAAAAAATATCTAATTGTAGAACCTGTGGAAAATTAGTATAATCTCTGTTTTAATAGCAGTGCAAAGATGTGTCATTTTCTACTATATATTCACAGTCAGGGAAATGAATGAAACAAGTGCTTGTTTGGAAGCCTTGTTGTACAGGGTGTCAGAAAGTGCTAATATATTACTATGTCCATATTTATGCTGCTGTGCTTCTGAACAGACTTTAATTAGTACAAACGAAGTCTATATTGCAGTTGTACTTTGGTTTTGTGACATAAAGAGTCCTTAATGCGTGTTTGTCATCTTCAGTTTTGAGGAGCTGCTTTATACCTTAGTAGGATTTAAATACTGTTACAGTAAGCATGTCTTTAAGTGGGCCCCTGTACTGGCCTGTTAACAGGCTTTTTCAAACAGTGCTTTTTTAGCAACATTCAGTTGTCTGTGCTGTTGTGGTACATGTGATTTCAGTGTTTATATAATTAGGCTGAGTTGTCCCTTTAGTGAATTATCAACATATTCTGTAGCGGTGCAGGTCTTAAGAAATGTTTTTTGGAAAGTTCCCTTAGAATGGTTTCTTTGTCATTCTGCAGTTTATTGAGAAAACACAGTGAAGATAGTATTGCTGCTTACCTTCTGTATACTAATCTTTGCCTGAACATCTCCAGCAGTATTTAATAATATAATGATAACTCTTGTTGTTAGTGATAATTCTAGGCACAAGGAAGTTGTCTGTGTGTTGCAGGTCACTAAGAAAAGTCTTTGAGGAAGGAAGAAAATTAGTTGAGTGATAAACTTACATTTCAGTATCTGTAGGTAATACCAGTGTGAAATGTGCTTGTGTATTAAACAGGAAATTAAGTAGAAGATTTATAAGAAAGGATTAATGGAGTCGTTTGAACTTCTAAGAGAAAATATTCCAAGTTTCTTATCACTTACTATAATAAGTAATGGTTATCTTTGTTTCCACCTTTGTTTATAAGATCTTTCAGTAGTGCAGTAAAATTCTCAAGCAGACTTGTGATATTAGAACGATCCTGTGGTTGACTACAACACGATTCCTAGTATTTTGTTCATAGAGCTTTTATTGCTGTCTTATGTAATACACATCAAAGTTTACTTATTTTGCTTATGGTTGTTGTAGTATGCTATATGTGCAGACAGGAAGTAATTTATCAACACACATACTTCATCTGTCTAGGAAGCAGATGCATTTCAGAAAAGAGACTTGCTTTACAACATACTCTGCAGGTCAGGAAAAACTTTTATCTTTTTTCTAATGTCTAGTTAGAAAAAACAGGCTTATTTTACAGTCCATGTGTTCTAAATATTTTACATTTTGACACCTCTAAAGAGTTAACTGAATATTGATTAGAAAGTGGAGTAGTGAAAATCCATTTATTTTAGAGCAGTTAGAGCATTACAGGGAAATTGAAAGGCATTCCATTTTGAAAGGTAACTGTTTTGTAGATATTTCACAAAAGTATGTGATAAATATTTTATATGCAACATCTAGTGTTTATAAACAATTATAAACAACTGAGAGAAAAACGAAAGAAAATAGGAAGCTCATTATCTACAATAAAACTTTTTTAACACAATTTTTTAATGAGGTCATTGTTCTTTTTCTTAATTATTCTTTATTGCTTGTTTTGCACAGAAAGGAGCTACAGGAGCTGCAGAATCTCTACAAACAAAACACTGAACATACAGCACAGCAGGCTGAGCTGATAAAGCAGCTTCAGGCTCTCAATGCTGATACACAAAAAGTACTGAGAGACCAAGAAGATGCTCACACAGCTGAAACAACATCATATCAAAAAGTATGTTATTCTGCTTTGCAATCACAGGGTTCATTTTAATATTTGTCTGTACAATATCAATGGACAGAGTAAATAAAGCAATGTGTAATGTTCAATCCTTTAGCTCTCCAGATCTTTATTGTTACCAGAATATGACTGGGAAGGTAATAGAGTTTATTTGATTTTACATCTCAGTATATATGGCCCCTTTCTTACGTTGAATTGTTGAGCCTGAAAAATTAAGATTTAGTTGCAGCTGAAGAAAAATAGGAGTGAACTGCCAAGCATATAAATTTATTAATGTAATTTTGTGTTGTCTTTTTCTTCTTCCTTTCCTAGAGCTTTCTATTACTAAATTCTCTGATTTGGTTCTGATAATTTAGGAGAAGAAATTCTTTTCACTTCTAAATAATGGATTTCTGTGAATCTCAATAATTTTACTTGCTTGAGATGCAAAAACCTGCTTAACCAAAATAACTGGAAAAACTTGTTGCCACAATAGGTTTTTAAATGCATAACTAATTCACCATTTTTTACCTATATTTACACTTACAGAACAGATTCATATTTTTGATGATGCCAGGAGAAATGCTAACCCTGAAGACTTGTCACATGCACTACTCAGAACTTCTCCTCTCGAGTGTAACAAATTATATGGTTGTATTTTTCAGTCTGTAGGGAACATTGAAAAGGAAGAAGTTGTATACACAACTTTCATCTACCTTCTACATATCTTTAGACTGTTTTCTGCAATTGTGTATTGTCAGTGCTTCTTCAAAGAACAGATGTTTCCCTTTGTCATCATGCCTAGAGTATGCAGTTTGTGCTAAAATTATGAAGCTACGGCTATGTGAAGCTAGAATCAGTACTGAGTTTCTAAAGACGTTTGATTAACATGTTATAGTACATAGTGCCCAAGTACATTCTTGAGTACTTAACTGCACAAGTGTATTAGTGGTTTTTGAGATTTTTTTTTTTTTTTATAGCTACCAAATACTTGCAACTCAGAGATGACCCTAGGATTTGCTGGTTTGGAGTTGTTGAATTCAATATTTTTCCAGTGTAGATGGATAAGGTTTGCCTCATAAACCAGCAAAAGCCAACCCAAACATTCTGACAAATTACTGTTATAGAACTGATAAGCTATCTCTTTATAAATTATGAATATAGGAAAAAAATATTTTTTGCAGCAGGAGAAAAATCATGTTCTTTTCGGTTTTTTATAAAAAAAAAGTTTTAAAGTCTACATTAAAACCAAAGTTAAAAAAAATTAAGTAGGAAAAAAACAAGTAGGGAAAAAAAGTAAAAAGAGGTAAAACCAAATAAAGTAAAAACCAAAACAAAGTAAAAAAAAAAAAGTAGAAGAAACAAAGTAAAAAAAAGGGAAAAAACCCCAAAGTTAAAATAAAACACCCTGAAAAAGTAAAAAAAGGAGAAAAAAAGGAAAAAGAAAAAAGGAAGAAAAAATCCAAAGGACAAAAACCCCAAAGTAAAAAAAATGTTAAATTCTGTAAGACATAGTAGAATATTATCTAATAATGTTTGTGACATATAAAGTTGAGAGCATCTCAGAGAGGAAAAAGGAGTTCCTTTATCGTGATAATTCTGTTCTATACTTCTGATCAGAACCGTTTAAAATAACTAATTGTAATTGCTTCAAAGTAACATGCTTTTTTCAAATCACAAGATACACAGTCCTACTGAAGTCTCAGCAGGCCTTTGGAAAACTCACTATCTGTAAAAATAATACAAATGCCCATTTTCCCCCTGAATGGGAAAAACAAACTGTTGCAGACAAATACGTGTTCTGTTTGTCTTCTACGCGTTAATAATACGCAGGCTGCAACGACTGGATAAGGATGTGTCAGCTATTTCTTAAACACATTCACAAAGGAGTATTTTCTTACTGCTCCGAATGGCGTTGAGCCTATCAGCATGTGCATCCTTACAGCAAGATCAATGATCTCTCTCTTAGTGGTCAAATAGGCAGTATATGCTATTGTTCAGGCTATGCAGTTAGCTCATGTATTCCAAGTTCATCTTAACAGTCTACCCTTTAGGAAGAGCAACTCTTTGTGATGTTGGTCACTGGTGTTAATGTGTAGAATGAAGCAGTGGACTGAATAAAAGAAAAAATGTTTGTGACATATCAGATCAAGGTCATGAACTTGCACTGGATTATCTGTAAATCCACTGAGGACCAGAAATTCTCTTCCAAGTCTAGCTCTAGTGGGCAGCATACGGATGTGAAGATCTGTAATCTTTTCTATCTAGTTGAGTTGACTTAACATATTGCTACCATTTTTTTCTTTACTATAAATGTTAAGGGTGCTGTGTTCTACAATAGCTTCTTTACATTAGAGCATTTATGGAAATAAATTGCTTTCAATTTCATATTGCAGTTGTAGTTCTCATTCTAAAGGATAGGGAATATTTTTCTAAAATGTATAGCATCTGGTTTAGTAGTCCTAAATGCTCCAGGGACTTCATTCCTGTGCTGGTCTTAATGAGACTCAATAGATTTGTCCTCACCAACAATTTCAAGGTGGAGAGACTTCAATCAATACTAGGGATAATAAGACAAGAAGAGATTCTGAACTCCTTAGCCAGCTTATAACAGTTTTCTGTAATTTACAGTTTAAAGCCTTTGTTTTTATAATACAGTACTTTCTCTTGATCTGATGTGACCTTTAGGTTCCTTTTTCATCCTACTGATTAAAAATCTCTTAGTGGAATGTCCTTTTGGGTAAGTGGAACTACCGTTATTTGTCATTAAATAGGAAACTGAAATTTATGTCCTAGAAGTTAGCTCTCAAATAGAGAATACTGTGGGAAGTGTTACCATATGTGTCTGTCATGAAGAAATGCATTGCTCAGTGGTTAGATTGCTGGCACAATGAGTAAACACTCTTAAGAATTTTCAGTTATGAGGTATTGCTGAAGTCTGCATCAAGTGCAGCAGGAAGTAGATTAAAATAGGCTAGCGTAAAATATGTTTTTGGATGTTATGGTTAATTTAGTGCCTGCAGTTACCTTTGCTTGTCCTTCTCATGGTGTCAGTTTGTGGAGATAGTTCACTTTCCTTCAAGCCTGAGAAATTGTAATCAGAATGTGAAGTTACTGACTTTGCCATCCTAAGGTTAAATTTTACCACTTTCAGTCTTTTTTGCAACTGTAACAACTTTTAAGGTTGTTTTTATCTAAGCAGCATTAAATTTACAAATTCACAAAATAAAATCTAAAACCATATAGATATGTGAATGGTATTAACAGTGTATTAACATTCAAGAGAATGAACAACCTAAGTTCTTTCACACATGTACAAGCTGAGAGAAATGTAACTGTTCAGCCAAATATGCTAAAGCTCACAACAGTAGTAAGTGAATTACTATTTTTGTAGTTCATACACTTTGTCCGTGAAAGCTGTGAGAAAGAGATCTTAAACCAAGATTATGCCACACTTTAGTTTAAGCTCCAGTACTGTTTGCTACTGTTGGGAAGCGTGTTAATTAGATTAGTCTCTTTATTTCCTGTATGTGAAACATCAGTACCGTTGGTCGCATACTAGCAAGTAGGTTTTGACATCGGTTGTGCCTGTAGGTTGTTGAAGAAATCCTGGGTAGACATATTCTCTCAAACTCTGTGCTCACCAGTGATGATTTTCCTGCTTGAAAAAACCCTGTACTGGTATTCTTAGCGTGCTAGAGTTCCTGTGCGTAATGGTGTAGATATCTATCTGCAGAATACTTAAGTATCTTTGAAAAAAAAAAAATATATAATTCTAAATCTGTTACTAGTTTTTGAAAGCATTATCTTAATGTTTCTGGCAACGATAATCTATATTTTGACAACAAAGAAATGAAGTAAGCTGATGAGATAGTGTGAGAAGAGTTGTACTTCAAGAAAGGAAGAAAAATCTAAAGATGAAGCTTTCCTAAATACGTTCGTGAATAATGCCAATTTTGATCCAAATTAGGATTATAAAATGCTGAATGTTCTCTGACAGTACAATGTAGAAAGAAGAAATATAAAATGGAGTTTGATAGCATTTCACAGAGAAGTTGTTGCTGATAAACAGTCAATGTTTTTATATATTAAAAAAAAACGATCCAGAAACCCCACGATTAGATAACCATATCAACACAAGGAGTCAGTTAAAACCGATTGGATGGATGAGTGCAGGAAGGCTGCGTTGGTGGGGGATCGGTTGGGAAACAGGAAATACTGGGTTCATTGAAGTAAATAGACTCATCAGTTTGAATTTTTGCAGTAACAACACTAATCACAAAGACTGAAATGTCCTTTTCTTTTGTTTTCTTTTGTCCTCTCATTTGTTATTTTTGAGAAAGTATATTGCTAAAGTTACCCATTTTACATGGTTTCCAAAACAGCTGTGGTATTTGCAATTATGTAGTACCATGAAATTGAGGAAAGCACATCTTCTCTTTTAGCTTGTAGTATTGATTCTTGCTTGCATGTTGATGTTACTTACATCCATTCTGTACTTACTTTTGTTTATCTTCTTAACCTCTCAGTTGTGTCCGATGTTTTTTCACTTGTTGGTAAACTTCATGGTCTCTCACCTTAAAAAATCACTCTGTCTCCGCTTTTCCATTTTAAAACTGAATGCCATGAATGCACTTTATATAGTCTGTCTGGAATGCCTCTTCAGTTTCACCCTGAGCTTCACCAGCTAATTTCTGCCCTTCTTTTCAAATTCTCATAATCAGCATGATCTTGTTATGTGGTGCTGTAAAAATTTCCCTTATAGATTTGTTGTGGCCTAATATAAACTCTTTTTTTTCACTTGTGTCTTTTCTTTATATTCAATATTACTATTTGTTCGGGTTCATTTTCCCAGATCGGTGTAATACACTGATTTGGGTGTGAGCACCATGATAAAGCATGGGTGGGTCTACCTTAGTTTCTCACAGTATACTTTTGAAGGAAATCTCTCGGTTGTCCCCACTTTCCATGGTTTAGTTGATATTACAGAAAAGTCTATGAGAGCATTAACTAAATGTTGTTTGGATTATGGAACCGGAAATTATTTAGGAACCGGAAAATAGGCATTAAGTACACAGGAGCAGGAGCCAGTGTGAAATAAATCCTGAACACTTGTACAATATTAGTGTTGATCACTTCTGGCAACCTTTTCACTGCAGTTTTCTTCTAGTTTCGCTACAATTCTGGCTAACATACAACAGATAGCTTGGGTTAATTACTTGGTTTTACAAGGTTTTGTTGGAATTCCTCTTATTTCCTTGGTCTGAATTAACTTAATTTTGCCATCACTCATTTTAAGTGTATGTCAGTACTCACCCCACCATTATCAGGTTGTTAAGTATTTTCTATCCACTGTGAGTAGGCATTAGAGTCTCATCTTCTGGTTCTTCTGGAAGTCCTAGCTTTGGTTTGGCTTTTTTTAGATTACTTGATGACATTAAGCACACCTGTTGCTCTAATGAAGTTTTCTGTTTTTAGTAACTCTTCAAAGATAGATCAAAAAGGGTTTTCTGATAAAAATTAGTTAAATCAATATAGGAGATTGTTAGGGTAGCTGAGAAATATGGGTTAGTTCATTTTTTGTATTTCAGCTAAGTTACTCTTCCTTCCTGACTGATAAGTAATGCTTTTCTGTCATCTAGACTAGATTTATTATAGTGTAGTCATTTCAGATACTTTGAATCTTTTTTAAATTTAAGTACTTGTAACAGTCTAGGTTGCATGTCAGAGAAAGGACTGCTCTAAGGCATTAGAAAGAAATTCTTAAAATAGAGTCAGTGCAACAGTTTTTGCAAAGCATGGTCTTGTGTTGCTGACGGTTGCCTTTTTTTTTTAACTACGAAATTTCATAAAATGTATAAATAATGATTTTAAATATTTTCCTTTTTCTTTCTATCTGGTAAACATAAGTACTTTTTAGTATCTCTTCTTGGGGATGAAACAATTTACTGGATAAATCTCGTGTGTTACTGACTTTCATGGAATAACTGCTCACGTACAGTTAAGATTTCACTCCTCTTTTCTGTGAATCTTGCTAGTTCTGAGATAGTAATTTGGAATATTTTTTTCTTTCTTTTGGATTTTCTACTCAGTGTTCTGTCTCTAGGCATCTAATCTGCATTTTAAGTGTTGTCTTTCTACACCTGCTGTTCTGTATTAATAGTAGACCTGTTTCACTGAGTTGTGTGGTTCTGTATGTTCTTACTGCACTGTGGTGCCTCTTTTAAATCACGGTCAGAAATGAACAGAAAACTCAAAAATAATCCGATATAAACACAAAACAGTGCATGGCCGTAGTGAAAAAGATAAGTAGCCAAAGGGAAATTTGGAAGCTGTTCTAGTTATCTGTGGACAGTAGATAAAATTTTCATTTTGAAATTTCTTTATGGTAAATATCTTAAAAAAACCCAAACAAAAACCCCCACCAAGTACATTGGAGTTGTTTTTTTAAAAAAAACCCAAACCCCAGTATAAAAAGATGAGTGGTGTGAATGTGGTTTTTTGCACTCAGCTTTCAGCTGGTATTATGTTTGAAATGTATGTGTTTTGTTATTGCTGTTTTCAAAGCAGGAAAGGTTGGAAAAGTTTAGACAAGTAAAAGGACATGCTATTTGTCTTATCCTGACAAATGCTGACTACCAAAAATACCCATTAGCTACATTAGAGGATGTGGCTGCCAGGTTGAAAAAAAGCATCATATTTTTGATGTTCTCCATTCATCTTACTAGGATGTTACCTTTCAGGTACTATAATTACAACTACTTAAGAGCTGCTCATCATAAAACCAGCAAATTGTCATACCAGTATGATCTAGCTAATGAGCTAGATCAGTTATAGCTGGAAATAACTGTGTCTTGATGTTCCATTTGCTTGGAAGGACATTATCTAAAAATGCATGGTTTTGATAAATGAGCTGTTTATTTTCCTGTGAGATGCTTAGTGATTTCCATAAGAATTGGCTAATCTTGAACTTGCATTTCTAGAGATGGTGAAAGCTTTCCTGAATATAAAAGGAAGATTCAATAGACACAGAAATTTCCATGAAAAATTTTAATTTTTAAGTCTCGGGTTAATTTGAAATATCAGTCTATGTGGAACTTTGAATTAATTTTGCTTGAGAGGCATAATCTCTGATTTGCTTTGGAAACAGGCAAGAAGTAATTTGTCCTTAGTGGATTTGGAGAGCCTATGGGAGTAGAAAATTATAGGAAGAAGATAAGGAAGGGAGACTATTGTTTTGAAATTTGTCACAAAGCATTAGGTAGGTAGTTTCCAAATCTAAAAGTTGTGATTGTTTTTCAAAGGCTTTAGCTTCTAATAATGTAAGCAGACTAAAGGGAGAAAATCTATCATTTAAGTAAAGCTGGCAAGATAAAGAGTAAGATCAAGAGTTAAATAATTCTTTTATAAGTCAAATGACTTGTGCTAGTTCCTCGTACTTATAAACATTATTAATAGATTTGGAAATTCTGGTTTTCATATTTAACTAGTTTCTTTTGGATCGAATGGCAGAAATAGATTTTCCAAAGAGAACTGTCAGCTGTGGAAGTACATACATGTCTTCTACACATGTTTTTTGTTGTTGAATAAGTAATCGGAGAGAGTAATGTTTATTTTCAGAAAAAAAGGATAATTGAAGGAATGAAGAACTAAAGTGAAGAGAGGATTGCATGCTTAGGTAGTAAAGCTGTAGAATCATGTATTTCCTTCAGAATTTGTACTGTTTATTCAGCTACAGGTTTATTTTTCACACTTACTTATTTTTTTTAACTATAAAGCTGATTTTGTTTTAAACAGTTTTCAGTTGTATATATTGAAAAAGAAGAATAAAAATGGAGGGATAGGGTGGTTGCTAAGTTCCCTTATTCTTGCAAAATAAGTTCTTTGTTAGTTAGAGGGCATGTACTGCTAATAGTTACTTAAATGTAGTCCTAGAAATTGTTTGTGTGTATAGAATCAGTTCTAAAGTGATTTCACAATATATACAGTATTCTGGTTTCAGCAAGAACAGTTGAGCAACAGCCAGGCATAAAAGCTTCTAATATAATCTCTGGGTTTTGTAGTTAATGTCAAAAAAATCCTCACAGAATAATTATTTAAACAACCATTTTACACTTCATACAAAATGCAGTAGGCATTAGTGGATTCATTGTATTCCTATCCAAGCTGTATTAAAAATGTTAGTTTTAAAAGATCAAACTACTCTATACAAGGATAGTATTTGAGTTCTTGCTCCTTTAATTTCATTCCCAGGACAGATGTTTTAATTTTTTTGCCTATTCTCAATAAGTGATTTTTTTTCCTTTTGTATTTTCTGTATTTTATATAAACTGTTCAAGAAGTAAAATAAATACTGATTTTTAGGTGTCCATTTCTATTCATAAATGCCATAAAGAAGAAACTGAAACTGATTGTATTCTAATGTAAGGTGTGTTTTTCTGTTAAAAATTCCTTCAGACATTGAATCATTCTTTCAAATGGTCATTATTACAATCACTATTTTCAAATGTATAAAGTGTGACAGGAGGCAGGAGGACAAAAAGTGTGAAAAAATGTAAAAAAGGGAGTGATCTTTGTGGCTATGTTACTTTCTCTCCATATTTATATGATTGTCTGCCTTGAAGTTACTTTTAATCCTGTTATTTCTCTTCTCCACTCTCGTAGCTTTATAACGAGTTGACTTCATGTTTTGAAACTGTTAAAACAAGTGAAACTCAACTGCAGCGGAAGTGTGCCTCCCTTCAGGATCAGTTACTTGGAAAAGATGAAAAGATTTGTCAGTTACAAGAGCAGCTTCAGCAAGCTCATGATGCTTTAAATGCTGTACATCAGAATTATTCTCTAAAACGTGAAGTACAGGTGAGTCCACTTCTAGAAGAATAAGAGTCGTTTCTTCATGTTTTAAATTAAGCTTCAGTATCAGACAGTTTTAAAGGAAATGCTGTTGCAGTAGTGTAACTATTTTTGCTGTTGCTAATAGATGGTTCTTCACAACAAAATTTACCCTGAAAAAACAGTTAAGTAATGAAAGTAATGAACAGGGTATTTACTTTTCTTCTCTAACATAGATACCAAAAATAAAAATAAAACCAAAATGGTTTTGTTCCTGGAAAGAAATCCCTAGAAAAAATTGTGATGTTTCTGCATTTCTTCTGTGAAAATTAAATGTATTGGTCCTGATTTTTATAATTGTTCCTGAACATACAACTAAACTTTAAATCATAGATCTGAAAGAAAGTATTATGGTGGAAATATTTGTCTAAAAATTTCCAAGCTTAAATGTGCCCTTTGAATATATTATAATAAATCCATCACTCTCACTAACAGGCCTTCAGCTTTACAAGTGTGCCAGGTATACCTCTGACATTTTCCAAAGGACAATTTACAACTTCAAGTGAAATGATCTACCCAGAAGGGTTTTCTAAACTCTGTCACTTAGTTTCTTCCATAGATTTGTCAATGAGATGTACTTAAGCGTTTTAGTTTTACTAGCACTCTTATTTTGATTAAGCAGAGAAGAGAAAATAGTTAAGATTATAACACTTGCTGAATGCAAAACTTCACTTAGCACGGGTAGGTAATGTAGATCTGTAATCAGGGTTGTATTCATGAGCCCAAAGGAGCTTGAATAGTAAAAAAACAATAGTGCTTAATTCTTTGAAGCTTGTCTAAGTAGTCATCTGTTGTAAAACAAACAAAAAAAAAATCACAGAATGTAGGATCTCCTGGATGAGATCACGAGGTCATTCCAGTATTAATGTTCTAACCTTATCCAGATTATTACTGAGGTTCTTAACCTGTATTTTGTAAGATTTTTGAAGTTCCCTTAATCTAAAGATTTGATAAATTTGTTTCACAAATGATAAACTACATTCTTCTAAGTCTTTCTTGTGGAATGTTTACCTCTTGATACCTTCTTGACCTCTTTATGCATCTTAGATACCTTCAAGATTTTTTCTCTTAGGTGAATTCGGTGGATTTTTTGAAATGTTAAAAGACAACATTAGTCTCAAGCTATTTCAACTCTAAACATGGCTCAGGTTTCAAATGCTGAGACTATATTTCTGAATACATCATTCTGCTTTCATCATCTTGTATTGCTCTGAAGAGGGTTTTTTTCAGTTTATTTTGTCAGACTAATTTTTTTTTTTGTTGTAAATGCTTTTATTGTTTCTCTGGATTGTATTTTCTGAGGTTAAGAAGGCCTTTGTTGTTTTTGTGAAGTGATGCTAGAATGCTTTGCTCCATGGACATCATGTATATTGTCTGGATTTTGTGACAGTTTATTACACAGTCATATGATATCCCATGTGGACCTGGTATAAATATTTGGTATTGGCTTTTGTCTTTACTACCCTGAATAGCTTAGTAGTATTAGAAAGTTTTTTACTATGCGAGCCTCCTACCTTTCTGTATTTTTTTGAACATGTGGGACACCGAAAGTGACTCTTTGTCACTGAGTAAACCAACAAGATATTGCTATTACTTATTTCTCATATTTAAAGCAATTCTTTAACTGTAAGATTTGTTTTTCTTTCCTCAAAATACAGCACTTGGGTTTCTTAAAAGGCTTTTGGAATGGAGCTTTACTGAAATCCATTTCAAACCCAAGCAGACAATTTTATTTGGATCAGTTTTGTTTACTTCTTAAAATAACTTCAGGAAATGTCTGAGGTTAAAAGTAAGACTATTTTCGAAGATAGTAACCATCTGCAACTGGTGATTCAACTTTAGACTTGCTCTCCTTTGGATGTTTTAAATGAATCACATCCACTGTGGGTGAATTGTTACTATTTCTTATTTTTTATTTATTCTGTCTCTTGGTGGTGTCTGAACTTGAAGTACATTAACCAGTATGCTCCATGTAAATTAGGATCCAAGCGTTAAGCAGTCCTTAATTCCTTCATGGTGAACACTGGTGCAAATTGTTTTTGTGTGGCCTTCTGTTGGCTTTGTGCTATGCTTCCATTTCGATCCTATTTCAGCCTTTTAGACTTTCTGGCCCTCTCCCTGTTCCCGGCGTATTTGAAGAGGGGTACTTGTCATAATTATTCAGGGAATTTTCTGTTCTGCTGGCAAATGTAGATTCAGTCTGACCTTCTGCAGAATTATGTCAGTCGAACATTTATGCGATCTGTCACAAGCTCGGTCAGATACCTACCAATGCTAGTGAAGAAGGCGTGGGAGAAAGCAAAAGCAGACATGAATATATGATAATGAATGTAATATTGTAAGCTAAATGCAGTGTATGAATCTTCATTTTTCAGTAAATTAACCTTACATTAGTCCGTGATGGGATAAATGGGAAGCAGCCTCACACTAAAGGAAATGTGTATGGGTAGCATCCAGAGTTACTAGGTTATAAGAGAACCAAGATGTTAAGCAGTATGTGCTTATGTGCTTAACATGCTTAATATTTTCTCTTGACTAACATTCTTCCATTCTGCTATAGCAAATATCCCAAATTTGTTGACATGCAAATATCCCATGTGTTGACATGCAGTCTTGCTCTGGTTGAAAAGCCATAGTATGTCTCTTGGGAATGTATGCTAATGATCATCGTTGGCTGCATTTTGATGATAGCCAAATCTGCCATTACCAACTTTACTATCTTGCGTAAATGTAGGGAAGGTAATGATTATTGTGTGGTTACACAGCTGAGGTTTCTGCAGGGGAAAGGAGTGTTTACCTATCATTACTATTGTGACCTTTTAGATAACCAGAATCCTGGCTGTTTGTGAAGTTCTTGAGTTAAATGTGATTAAGAGAACCTCATAACTCATTCTGCTGCCTCTTGACTGCAACATCAGAAGAACGGGATTGGTGTGGAATACAGGCTTAATTAACAGGATACCAAAGCAATGTAGGCATCTGCTAGTTTTCCTGGTTTTTTTTTGAAACAGCCCTTCCTAAAAAAAGAAGTTGGTTTAAATAACAATTGGATTTCTGCTGTAAAGTCCTGGATTCTTGAGCATATTCAGATTCATGCTTTACTGAAAGTTCGTCCTGTGGGATATGCTAACAGTCTGTTAACAGCACTAAAATATCTTCTTCAGACTTTCTCTAACCAGGAAAATTATACATCAAAGTTGCGTATAGTATATACATACTTTTTCCTGGATTTGAACTTTTCCTGCAGCTGAAATTACAATGTAGTTAGGCAAAAATAAGTTTTATATTATTTGCTTTATTATCAAGAATATCTCAGTTTTCTTTCATTAAGGGTAGAGTATGCCTTTTTTTAACGTATTCTTACTCTAGTCAGTGTGGTGCTTGTGTGAATGAGGACAACCTTTTGGTTGAGCTTGACTACTCTGGTAATGTGTGTGATGAACAATATGAATCTGCTTTATAGTTTAAATTTACATCTTGATACGTGTGCATTCTGCAGCTGTCATATACCTTTTCCCTGATCAGAGAGATTAAGCATTTTTGAATTTGGAAGTCTTTTTACTTACATCTGTGCTCACACTACACAATAAAAAAGAACAGAACAAAAACATTTTAAATAGTTTTCAAAACACAAGCCTGCGGGGTTTGATTAATTTTATCTCATGTAATTGTTGTTTTGGTTCTGTTTCATTATTGGCGTTCGTTTTTAGCTCTGAGATGTATACCATACATTTAGTCATACAGTTAGTATACCATAACCATTACCCATGTGAATAGTAAATATTTAAATATGTTTACTGAACCGAAGCAGTCATTTCTAGCTTGACTCCTACTTTTCACATGTGTGCTGACATCAAAGACAGTATTAAGAGATGATACTTGATCAAAGAACAGTAATTAACAGACATTTAAATTTGTAACTGTAGTATCCGACAGTTATGTGCATTCTACGTAATACAGAATTCACCTGCACTTTTATAATAGTATCCTAATTTCTCATTATGAAGGTTTTAGAAGTAGTCAGAATAGAAAATTCCAGTAAAACAGTGAAAGACTACATAGATGTAACTTCAGCTTATTAGAAATTAATGCTGATTTGTAACTAAGATAAAAATTCATGTGCAGAACAATTTATGTGAGGAATACATAAATAAAACGTTTCAAGAAAAACTGCATCCATTGTTGCTATGCAAAAATCCTTCAAGTCTTATTAACAGAGTGTGATCTACTGGTTTTCTATCATCAGTATTTCAATGATCTCCATTTATTAGGCTTATTTAGTACAGTCTTTAAAATGCTGATTTCAACTGAAATATAAATGGTAAAAAATCACAATATAATGAATGGCAGATACTCTGTTCAAAGTGTGGTGCTGTAAATTTTGTTTTATAGATTGGCATCATTTCAGTTACTGTAATAACTAACAAAATCCTTTTAATATTACATTTCTTTAGGCTTTACTGGTAGAAAATTTACCCATTTAATTTATTTGCATGAACAGTTTCTCGGTCTCATACCCGCTATGGGTCAAAGCTTGTCACAAGGATCTTCCAGTTTTTAGAAAATTTAATTTATTACAGAAACATTGAAATTGATCACAAATGTCTCAAAATACAATCTTTTAAGCAGCTAACAAATACTGTACTAAAAAGGTATTTGTATAGGACAAGATGACATGAACTCGTAGTGAACATTTAGAATTATGTAATACTGCAGCATGTCATTTGAGGAAGGCAAAAGACTTTTATCACTGTTTCCTTGGAAGGTTGGGTTTTGAAGAAAGTAAAATAGAACTGAAATTGACCGATTTAGGCAACACACTTACTGAGTAAATAATTGGTCTTTAATCATGGAAAATATCAATAACACTTTTCAAATGTCTGTATGCCCTTAAGCTGCAAGCTACCTGTTATGTGGAGATTATTAGCCTTATGAAGATAGGTATTGTTTGTAGCTTGTAAAGTTAAATGTGCTTCCTATTTAAGTACATTTTTGATAGATAAGTACTAGTATTTTCTGGTGTTTGCAGTACATAGATAATTATAATTTAAATTTAAGGCAGGTGTTTTTCAGTACTAATGATATCGTTTTAATCTTAGTTTTATTTTCTTATAGCAAGTTTAGTATGGTATCTTACACCTAAAGACTTTTTAAAAAATTGGTATAAGCTTTTTGGTCAAAGAAACCGTAGTAATTTGTTAGTTTCCAAACATTTTCTTAATACCACTGTGTTATGAAACTACACTTAGAGTATCTTGTATATGTGCCCTTTAAACAAGGTGGAAAGGAGAAAATACAGGTCTTTGTTGAAGTAGTAGTTTTATTTTTCTAGAAAGTATTTAAGGTGCACTGTTCTGGGATGATATGGATGCTTACAAAGGAGTTTGTGGTTCGAGCCACACCCTTGTCCCCGAAAAGCTGTGTGGAGTTATAACTGTCTGGTCGAGTCTGTGAAGTCATTGTTGCTGTAGGGATCACAGTATACTAGCACGTGATCACCATAAAATGCAATTTCAGTTACGGTTGGGTTTTACTGTGGTTTACTGTGACAGTTTGGGATTCAGCTTGTGATGTTGTAGGTGTGCCAGGATGCAGGTGTATATTGTCTGTAAAACAAGGAATAGTGGGTTTGTGCAGCTTTTGAACTTATCTTTTATAAAAAGATCAGAAATGCAGTGTAATTTGGGAAGGTACTGTGTAACTTTTGAAAACTAATCTACATCTCGTTCTAGAGTGTTGAAAGGACAGAAAGAAAAAAATGGATCCAGATTTGAAGAATAGTTAAATTTTCATTTAGTTTAATTTGACAATCCATTTATCTATTTTCAACGTACAATAATCGAAAAGGACCAAGATACTGAAAACAGGGGGTTTAGAATGGAAAGAGCAACTCAACTTTAACTACTCTATAGAGGCACTATTCATGCTGCTATAATAAAACTTAAGAACGTTTAGTGATTTTTTTTTTCCTACAATTATTCAAAATTACATTACCCTTACTGAAAACTGAATGGCTTTTAGTGGATTAATTAAACTGTAGCAGGTTTGCCATCTGGGTGCTGCTTGTTTAGCTGCTTTCTCACAGAAAGATTTTTCACTGAATAAAGAAATTTTTTTTTTGTTAGAAGACAGCTGCCAGACAGTAGTTTCTAAAATAGAAATTATATATGGATTATTAATTGTTATCAAGTTAAATTTTGGGTTATACAGAGGAAACTACTTGGACATTTCTTTCCAATTTTCAATCACTTTCTATTCATCTCCACCCCACCCCCTCCTCCCATGTTACAAAATGCAGAGGCTCTTATAATATAAAATGTGTTTATAAATGTACGAGAAAATAATTATATTTTACAGCAAGATCACCCATGACATTATGTTGGAGTCCAGGGTATAGGCTAGATGCAGAAAAGAAAAAAAAAAGGGAAAGGGGGAATTAACTAAATCTGATTTTTATGGCTCAAGTGGTTTCATTAAATTAGAGTGCTGTGTTCTACTGTTCATTAATGAACTTGTGCCATATGCTTTAACTGTTCTGGTCAATAGCTGATAAAGAAAGGCTTCTGTTTTAAAAAAAAATGGATAAAAATATCTTTGTGATGGGCTTTTATCAAAGGACTTACTTTGAATTCAGTAACTGCTACTGAGGCAATATGGCTCG